>NC_079381.1:9850000-10150000 GCF_021018895.1 Seriola aureovittata | reverse complement strand
GAAGACGAAGCTCTCAATTTACTACTGGATTTGTGTTCCATTGTCATTGTTCATCTTAAGTTCATGAACGTTAGATAATGACTGAAAGAATAAAATTTTGATTACAATTGGCCGGAATAAGTTTCTCCATAGGTTGGCTGGGCTCACCCTTAGAGACTGCTGCTACTTCATGTCGAATGGAGCCAGTTGAGGTGATTCAGGCATCTTATAAGGGTGGCTTTGGATTTCTGGTGCATGTCCGAATGGCATCTTGCTAGAGTACACCTTGAGATTCCCCAGCAAGACGTTGCTTGGAAAGAGGGACATTCTGGACTACCATAGCCTGCTGCCACCACAACATCACCCCAGATAAGTGGTGGAAAATCGATGGACAGGAAGTCTTTACTTTTTTTTTCTTATGCTCTCAAGCTTTCAGCAGTCCCACAGGGCTTTGGTTTTGGCCTCAATTACCCCCCAATGTGTACTGTGTGGGGCAAATTAATTGCAAGCTTGTAGTGGCTCATAGGAAATGCGAAACAGGAAAAAGTAAAATGAAATGCTCGTAATTGCACAAAAAGGTTTGAGCACATGGCAAATGCACTAAGATTCTGTTACAAGACCAAATGTAATTTACTGTAATTTTCCCCCTTGATGATTTCTCGAGCCAGTTGGTACACATGGAAACTAAATTAAGGTACAGGAGCCTCTGCACCATAGAGAAATACAGTAGCTGCAGAAAAGTTACAAGGATTGAAAAATTCTCTGCTTGGGCTGTGTAGGTTATGGACTTTATTAGACATGCTCTTTGATGCCCCTCCTGTCTCCTCAGATGCCAGAGATAGTGGAGTAATTAAGAGAAAAACCCCAACCCCCCACAAGTCCTTTATGGTATGCTCCGCCCTGCCATTTACTTGCATACAGCTGCTAATTAATGAAGTGCCACGAAAGGGTTACCCAATCAAATCACTTGACACATAAATCAAAGACTTTTTTCTCTTTTTCTCTGGGATACTGGCAATATCATCAGATAAACTATTCAGCAAAGAGATAAATAATTTTGAATTAGTTTACTCTGTTACTTATGTGTGTTTGAATGTTGCTGTTGAGTACAGGAAGATTTCTATTTGCAAAGCTGCTCAAAGTCTGAATACACATGCATGTTTATGATTTTTTTTTTTGGTTTGTTTGATTGATAGATTGGTACATACACATCTTTGTGGCGCTTGCCCTGCTTGGTTGCAAAAAGGCAGGGCCCATTAACCAGATTAATTTGAGAGAATGGATGAACATGGAAGGATGGATGAAGGGAGTGGGGACAGAAACCATAACAGCAAAGAGGGAAAGAAGCGATGAGATGGGTGAAGAACATGAAAGACAGCTGTGTGGTACAGTAGAGAAACAGAAGAAGAGAAAAATACAGTGTGATGATCAGAAATAGCAAGGGAGGAGGACAGACTCATTGGAGACAGCAAGAAAGAGTGAAATCAGGTAGGCGGCAGAGGAAGACTAAAAGTGATAAAGAAAGAAGGAAGGGGGATATGGATGTGGGATCTTCTTGTGGAGGATAATGGCTCCTCTCTCCTCTATTGCTCACTGAAGGGCACATAAGTGTCTGGGCAAATGTGTATCAGAGTCTGGGCAGCTTAGGCAATTTCATGGAGCTGAAGAAGATGATGATAATCCAGTTAAATTGAAAAATGGGAATGTCTATGGATCCTTGTTCATCCTGTAATTAATCCTTTCTTACATTCATGCAGCCAGATAGTTTATATGATTAGGATTGACTGAGGATAATACTTCCCTCAGTGCTGCCCTGCTGAAATACTACTCACTGCCCTGTGACGTACAAATGAACATTTCATTCAAGCTGTACATTCAACAAAATAGGCCTTTGTTTGTATAGCAGGGTTTAAGTGTGCTTCAACGATGCTTGGCCATAAATAAATCACTACATTTTGTAGGCCCTTTAGTGTTTAATGGAACAGTTAAATGGAGTGTCACCGGGAGAGACAGGAGAGCTAGCGCGTGTGTGTGTGTGTGTGTGTGTGTGTGTGTGTGTGTTGTGTGTGTTTTGTGTGTTTCACCAATTTTGGGCTAAATCAGTTGATTGGGGAAAGTGTAATTGGGGGCAAAACAAGCAACCTTGAGTGTGAAAATAACACGCTGTATTCTTACTAATGCAAGTGTATGAGCCATTTTATATGTAATTCCAAGAATTCTCAGGATTACTTTTCTTTTAACACTGAGGTATTTTGTAATTCTACTTATTTTGCTAGCTCCATTTTTGGTAAACATGTTTAGGATGAATGTAAAGCCAATTTTGAGGCGGTGTGCCTACATATGCAATCAATAGAAAACCTTGCAAGCTTGCAACATGCAAGTTCGCGCAAAGCACCAAGGGTTGATGCAAAGACATGTCTTTATTTAAATACAACATTTAAGCTTATCCTGCAGCTATAGTATTCTGCCTCATGAATATACAGAGATGAGGAAAAGAGAGATCCTATAGGAAAGAAACAGAAAGAACTGGTTTCTACTAAATTTTGGATTAGTCACGTCAGTGCATATTATAGAGGCTAAGCAGACATTAGCTCTAACTAGCTAAACAGTGTCTCAACAGTCAGCCCATTAGCTATATGTGGCTGTAAGTTAAGGCAAATATTAGGTGTACATTCAATGTGAATACCATTTGAAGAATTAATGTACTAGACATGTATTTGATGGATTAAATGTACCCTCTCCTTGGCAACACTGGCACAGAACCATATTAACAACATTACATGTTTAAAAAATGCTGATAAACATTTGGTACTGTTTTATAAAATCATTATGAATTCTCCCATCATCATAAGAAGGAGATGCTTTTTGAGATTTTGGAATGATAAGAATGATATGTGCAACATTAAGGCAGCTCCCCTTTGGAGATGTTGCTGATGAGCTATATCTCAACAGAAACCTTTGCCTTGATAAATATAGTCCCACTTATTTGTGCCTCAAAGAAAGCGCAGAGTACATTCTCTAGATTTATGGGGGCAACAACTTCTTAGAGAAGCTGCTTAAAGATTGCCAGTGGGTTATACTTTACTAAATCTAAGAACTGACATTTTGAAGGTCTGACCCTTCTGAAAGGTACATTTATCTTTCCAAAAGCATCACACACTATTGTGGGTCCACTGTGCTCTCTATCTCAAGTCAGTTAACAATGGGAGTCTCTCCAAAAGGCAGCTCTTCTAAAAGTCTCTTCATCAAAGAATTGGCCATTCAATTTGGTCAACTGATTATTTATATATAATGACCTCATTTTTTATTCAAACTCTTTACTTTTTCAACAATTTGATAGATTATTTCTTAATAGAAACCGCATTGGTTGCCATCAATCTGCACATAATATCCGTAATAAAAAAAGTGTGTTGAGATTACAAGATATGATTTAGAAAGGTATAATGTAACTAAATGAAGGGAAACTTTACAATGCATTTCAGAGTGAAAATATGAATTGAAGTAAGGGATTCTTGGTAGACCTCTGACATGAAGCAGAAATCATCACAAACAAAGGGAATTACAAAGGTGCCACAGCATTATTGTAATGATCATAATTATGTAAAAAGTGTGAACCCTGAATTCTTGCCAGAACTGTCTCTCTAACACAGACAAGATGAAAAGAGTGTTGGTCAGAGGAGAAACCAAGACCTCAATATAGCAACTCCAGCAGGGCATCTCGGCCCTTCGGTAACATTGCATCAATCAAGAAATTGCTAGAGAGTGGCAAGGTTTTGAACACTCAATGGCACATGACAGCACAACCGGGATCTGGAAGGCACTTTTGGACTTGGAGTATGAGAGCATGATTTCTGGTTCGAGTGCCAAGCAGCGCGTCTGGGGAATGTCCTGGGCCATGCATCCCTGAATGGTACAATCCCTATGTTGGAAGTATGATGGACCAACAGGCCCTCAAATGGAAAAAGGGCATACTCTGAAATCATCTATGGAGTGCCCTTTAGCACTACAACAACAATGGTAGACTAGCTTAGGGACAAGTCTCTGAATGTCCTTGAGTGAGACTGTTGAAGCCTGAACTTATAAACATCCATGGCCACTCTGACAAGGACAAAGAAGAGCAAATATGTGAACACTTCAGAACACTTCAAAGTATGGAAAAAGGTAAAAGGATCTGAATATTTTCAAAAGTTGCTATGGTGTGGTTGATGCTGTTGAACCACTAAATCCACAAAGCGGTCTGTCTAGGCTCCAGGATGATTTCCCTCTTGCTACAATTGACTGAAATAGCCAAAAATATTACTTCTTTTCTCTTTATTTATTCCCCTGAGCAGCCTGATTCAAACACTCACATCCACTGAACACGCACACAAACACATAAATAAGTAGAATTTATAAGCTGGACTTGGGGGAGATGAGGATGGGGTGGAGAATAACATTATTTATTTATCAAGCTAAATGGAATTTCAAAATGAGGAACTGAATGGATGGCCGGTTAGTATCCCTGTGTCAAAAAAAAATCATAAAGGCTCATCAAATAAAGTTAGTTGTTTAAAGCTTAAAAACACAGTGGACAGTAAGATGATGGATAAACAGCAGAAAGACTGGGAACAGATCTGTGTGCATTCAAGCAGCACAGAAATGCTGCACTCTGTTTACTTGCACTCTGATGATTCCATTAATGTTAATTTAAGGGAGAAATCAAAAGAGGAAATGGAATATTTTAGAAAGCCCAGAGCAGGGCACATTTATCTGAACTGTGTTCATATGAATAAGTAATCGGGGAAAAAAGGTTAAGACAGGTTATTCTTGTGTGCATGGGATGAATCTCAAAGACCAGAATGACTGATTTCTTAAGTGACAGTCGTATCAATAACGAGATCCAGTGTTGCTGGGAGAGTACCTTGTTGGGAGAGTGCCTTGTATCCCCACTGAGCCTGCCTGTTTTTTTTATAAACGTGTAACTTTTTCTTATCAATATATAATTAGGGAAAAGGTTAAAACATGATTTTAATTTATTCATGGAATGGCTCTAAAACTCAAGAAAATCTTAAACTTAAAAAAAATGATTTGTGAGTTTTGTGAACCCTACTGCTGACATATCTTTAAATGTCCCACATTTTTTGCTTTTCCAGTGTTTTGTTAGAAATTTTGAAATCCATAAGAAGATATATTTGTGGTTATAAGTACCAAAAACCATCTCAGTGTAGTTTTACATCTCCTCTCAGGCTTCTCTCTGGAGCACTAGCAACAACAGGTCGGTGAGTCAAGCAGAGGAGAGGCTCAGAGCCTCTTTTCTGATTGGCTCACTGTTTTCTGAGTGATCGAACAAAAATACAGCAGATTTTAGGTAAACACTCAGAGAAACCAAATCCAGCAAGGTTGGATGGTGGCTCCAAGTGGCCTGGGTGTGGGGCATGGCTGAGGGCGGTGACTGCTTTGTTGTGACATCACAAAGTTACGAAAGTCCCAGCGGTTCATTTTAAGGCTCAGTGTCTGAATACAGGCTGTGTGCATTCGACACCATCACAGTAATAATATAGAACTTAAACCTGCTTTATAATTAAAAAAGACATGGAAATCTCACTTTATACAATATGGGACCTTTAAAAAAAAAAAAACATACTGATGTACGTGAGACTAAACGTGATTGACCGGCATCATATTGATAAAGTAACAAGTTGTTATGATTTGACTATAAACTATATTAAGACTATATTTTACTCAACAGTGCAGGCACAGCGCTAAATCCAAGTGTGGAGATAGGTACGGCTATACTAGACTATAGTTTCACTAACATGGAGTTTGTGTTGGTCTGTGATGGCTTGTTGACATTAGTCAGTGTTAGATGTGGTTGGCGTAGGGGAGTGGAGGAGGAATTGAGGCAAGGCTCTTGGCAGTAAGAATAAAAATTACACCTTTAAGATTTTCCTCGAAAATTTGTCCCTTTACATAAAATCAGTCCACAGGCTGTTACAGCCAACCGAGAAAGTTGGGAGAGGTCACATTTTTTAAGTTATGTTACAATCCCTTCACACATTGGCAATAAAAGTGATTAAAACATGTAAATCGCTTCACATTCTTACATATTGTAAAAATGGAAGGGTTAATAATTGAGTTCCAGAAGAATTTACTTTAAAGAATTTATTCCGCCATGAAAAATACTGGCTTTTAATTTGACTAAACATTACATGGGGCAGGATGTGTCATCCTAGCAACTCAGCATACAAAACTCAGTTAAATTTGAAGTGAATTTGCTACAGCAGCAGTAGAACACACCTTGGCAGGTTAAGAACCTTGCCTGAAAAATTTCTGTGGTTGTGGGAGTGTTTCTTGGCATACTGGACTCCTTAACACCTGTGAGGATCTTTTAAGGGCCACAGTGTACCTCAGCATTGTAGACAAGGTTTATCCCTTCATGGTCACAGTGTTACTTTAGGATGCTTCTAGCAGAATGATGCACCATGTCGCAAAGTAGTCATCATTCCAAGATGCTGCAGTGGCCTGGAAAGCCAACACAACACCTAAAGATTGGAGTGGAGGAAAAGGTTTGTAGTACAAATGTAAAGCTGAGAGATATGCAGAAACTGAATGATGCGATTTAGACAGCATAGAGGCAAAGAGTTCCTACCCAGTGTACAGGGTAAGAAACTAAGCCTGCTAAATATATTTCACTGTATCTCAGTCCCTTGGATGACATTTGCTGCTAATGTATATTTAATATCAGTCCTGCTGTGGTGTGCGCACTGTGTGTAGACCTGACTTCATGGAATATATTGGGCCTTTCTGATACTTTGTTATCAAAGTCAAGAGCCAAGAGATCTTGTCATGCAAATTTTATCTTGTGATTACCACATTGTGAGTCGCTGACTGTCTTTCAATTAGTTAGAAATTTGTTGATATTCAGGTGGGAGCAGGTCACAGCAGGTTTAACATTCATGAACTTTGTTCAAGATTTCACTGCACAATGCTCCTGTTTCCAGGAGCTTCGAAGAGACAAACACACTTGTATTTCCACTGCATGCCTATCAGTTTTATTCAGTTAAATAATATAACACTACTGTATCACACACATCAGAAAAGCAAAGACAGGATACAAAAATTACATAAAAGGGTACGGGCTGTACTTACGAGTAATGCTCTAATTGATGAATTCCTTCCTTTAGAATTGATTTTAAGGTCCTCCTCCTCGTATACAAAGCCCTTAATGGCCACGGACCAAGCTACAGTGCTAACTCCCTGATTAACTATATACCTCCAAGAACACTGTGATAGTTAGTGATAGTATTGAGGGTTCCCAGCAACAGCCAGAGGAAAATTAGAGGTTCAGCCTTTGACAGTTATAGCCCAAATCTATGGAACACACTACCTATAAATATCAGGGAAGCCAGTTCTCTAAGCATTTTTTTTTTAAAAAAGCTTAAAACTTCTCTTCACCTTAGCCTTTAACTAGCTCTGAAATTTTTTACTTTGCTCTGCACTTTTTTAAAATGCTGTTATAAGGCATTTAATTATTTACTTCATTGTTTTTATTTTATGTCTTTTCATGTGATGCACTTGGTGAATGTAATTTCTTTGTTGTAAAGCACTTTCTGCTGCATTTCTTGTATTAAAGGTGCTTTACAAATAAAGTTTATCATTATTATTATTATTATTAAAATAAGGTTTTACAGGTGCTTTTTAACTTATGTTCCTGGTGTGACAAATGTTCCATGACAACAACAACACAGAAACAAGCTTTTTGAGCAGCTTCTTTAGCCATTTTATTGCAGTGAAGTACCGTACTATTATCCTTCAAGGAAGTTACTCCACCAGCTCTCATAGATTTGGACAAGGGCACGTACAGTAGCACGCAGCTTGCAGCCAGTATAGTACAGTCAGAACTTCCTGGTCTCTTTTCCCTTATCAGCATTTGCTAAACTCCCAGAGGACATGTCAAGCCTTTAACAGAGCCTGCAAAAATGTCAAAGCCAAAACATTTGGCATTGTAAATTCCTCTTAGTAAGTAATGGGCAATGCCTTATGGGCTCTCTTAAAAACAACCTTTAAAATATCTCTACCTCATTCTCTTTCCCTCTTGCTCTCCATTTAGTTTTTCACTCTGTTTTTTCATTGCTTCTCCCATACACTCAAAAAAAAAGGGGGAAATTAGGGAAGTTAATAAAGTATTTGTAATATTTGGCCAAATCTGCACCTCCTGCATTATATGTCAGGATAAAAGACAATGCATGTGATAAAATCTCAGGTCTTTGAACATGCCACCGTGCGAACCCCGGCTCTGTAGGCCTCGCTATAAGCTGCAGGCTGGTAATTAAGCTGGATAACTAAATAGCTATTAACCCCACTGTTTTTACTGTTACTTACTAATATTAGAGCCTTTAATTGGACTCCTTAGGGTGTTTCCATGGCCTAATTCTGTCTGTTCCATAGAAAGTGAGAAAGCACTTTAGTGTGGAGAGCCATGTACCATGATAAATTATAAGCAAGCCTTTTAGGGGACCATGTATTTAGTTCTGTGCTTATAATAATAATAGACTCATTAAAACACAGGGTTTTGTTTCCCTTTCCATATTTTTGTTCCGTCTTAAATATTCTTTTCAGTGGTTACTCTTGAAATCCAAACAATTATTCTTGTTCATCTGAGTACTTTTCAGGGCAATGAAACTCCTTAGGTTGTAGAATAGCTTGTAATGTTGGAGTATTTAGGTAATGCCTCACATACAGACGCTATGCAAATGAGGTAGGATTGATCTTTTCTTTGAACTGTTCTACTTGCTAAACACGAGTTGTCAATGTTTTTTTATTGTCTTGCAGGCGAGACACAGCAGGCCTTCAAAGGCAAGCAGTGCACACTGACAAATACAAAATGTGGGAATGACATCGGCGATGGAATAGCAGGATGTGTGAAGAGCGGATGAAAGGAGAATACAGAGAAGAAGGAGGGCAGGGTGACTAGACCATTGCTTCGATGATGCATTGCTTTGCTGCATCCCCTATGGTGCAGCTGTTTATCTGTCAGAGACACAGCGCTGTCGAACTGAGGCAAAGCAAGTAATGCTAACTAGCCCTCCCTGTGCTGACACTTAATAACACTGAATAAATGAAGCTTAATAGACCACACAGCACCTAAACAAATACACAGAGAAGCAAGCAAGTGCTGTAGAGTCTGTCCAATTAATCATAACATAACATAACATAACATAACATATAGTGTAAATGGGCTGTAAAATATGAAAAGGTAAGCCATAGAAAATTGCATTTATGAGAACTGGGAAAGGGGATAGGAGAAAAACACAAGACCATAATGCACACATTGGAGTAAACCCCAAAACAGCAAAGTAATTTGACTTCATCAAATTTCCTGTCTTGTTGGAAAACCGTCCAGCTCATATTTGCAGTGTCCTAGCTTGTAAAATAAACTTGAAGCACAAAGAGAGGAGAACATCAAGTTTACATGAGTGCAGGTTATGGAAAGTCTTAGATTTGAGGTCACTGTAAATCGTTGTAATGGAAAACCGAAGGGCAATCTCCTGAATAAACAAACATATTAGTTTGCTGCTGTATACAGCTCAAATTGATTTCAGTATGCCATGTCCCCCTTTGTTTGTCTTGGGGCTGAAATCATAGATCTGCTGTACACATGCACCCATCGGAATTATACTATAGTCTCATGAACATGGGGAAAGATGAAAGATGCATATCTACAACTTGTAGATCTGCAACCTCTTGACCTCTCCCATTTAAATATCCCATTACCTGCTGGTGTTCATTCAGACCCAAGGGGAACAGGGAGGAAGGAGATGGTAGAAACTTAAGGCATTCATCTTTTTTACTGCGGCAGTCTGCATGCAGACCTCTTTCAGCCAGGATGTCAGATTTCATTACGCTGTGCTACCACTGGGCTGTAGCCACAGATTTAATCAAGCATGTAATCATACTATTGCCATCAACAACAAATGGAAATGCGTTCTGGGATCAATATGCATGTCATGAAAGCAAAATAATATAAGCACACACTGTAACATTAGTTCTGTGATCACGCGCTCACAAGCCTCTTAAGGCTTGGACACTCATCTCTTCCATCTCTGCATAGTGAAAATTTGCATGTGCAAGCTCAGCCCCTGGGGATTAGCCCCTCTGACCAAATGTAAGTCTCTCTCAGCTCATAGAGCAGCAGGGAATAGAGAGGTCCACCTGTGTTCAGAGAACTAGAGTTGCACTGCATAAGTGATGTTCCATTTTGAAACAGTCAGAGCCCTGTAGTGGAGCTCTTTAGGCCCAGAAGGCAAAAACTGATAACTATATACTCAGCAGCTAAACTAAATCCCAATATTTAACAGGTTACACTGGCACAGGTCACCTCTCTGGACCATAGCAGCTTCTCAGAAAAGGATGAGAGGGTAACAATCTGAAATTCCAGACACTAAACCTAATGGACTGTCACTGTGCAGGAAGTCAGGCTGAACCACCACATCCCACTTATCCTTGCTGCAGGGTTAGGTAGCTGACTCAGAGCTGGTGGTCTGTGTGCCTTCTTATGCTGTTTTGAAATGGAAACGGGAAACTGGATTTTAGTACCTCAAAAAATGTATTGCTCAAATTCCATTACCTCTTCAAAAATATTGTACTTGCCAGTACTATTCAGCACTATCCTGTTTGGTTAGTTGGGGATGTGATGTCACACCTTTCTCATTTCTGGCCATGGATCCAGGCCCCTGGATTTCCACCCACATCTCAGATTTGTTCAGTGATTCAAATAGATCAAATGTTTTACCCAATGACAGCCGCTTTCTGCCAGCTCAAAACACAATCAGCAAAGGTGGTATTGAGAATGAGGACTTCATCTTCCTGAGCAGCAATCTAGCTACGTTAAAGGAAGATAGTGACAGGAAAATGTTGACCAGTGTGGAAGAGATCAATGCTACAAGTTGTTTTTAGTTTTAATACAGAAATAACAACTGGTAAATCGACATATTAAATGTTCTGGCGACCGCCACCACAGACAAAACACAATACCTCCGCCCAGCAACAAGAAATCATCAGTGCAATTTCAGGCTGAATGAATGAAACAAAATTCAGTCTTAAGGCACGGACACACTTCCTGCGTCCGTGGACAGCTGCAGACTTTCCTCTGGTCGGGCTCTTTTTCCGATCCACACATCATTCCAATTGGTGGCAGTAATGCACCACAACGTTGTTTGCCAACCACTATAAAAATCAAGAAGCAGAAGAAGAGAACAAGAGGGAGGCAAAAAGAGAAAATATAATGTGCAACCTCTTAACAAGAATAGTAGAGTAAGCCGAGGAGTTCTACATGACTTGGCTGTCTTGTCTTTGTAGTGTTTCAAAGGAGAATCATATAAATGTGATCTCCTTGCACAACCTCTCTTCAAAACGAGAATCCATTTTGTTATCGGGAGCATGCACAGTCAGTGCACTTGCTACGCTTACAGTCTGTGCGGTCACAATTTTTGGGCTGCACGTGGACGTCCACATAGGGGTCCGAGCGGATCCTCATTGACATGGGTGCATGACGTAATTTACGCATGCAGACGGAAAATGACCCTCGTGGACATTCTGACACGTAAAGTATGAATTGGCCTTTATTATTAATGGTCCAGCAGTGAAATTTAACCTTCAGAGCGGCCAAACAATCTCAGATGCAGAGTGTGTAACCTTGATGTCCCCATTTCAAGTTCAACTTTTGTCACATGTCATTTCTCTCCCCATGTTCTCCGACTCTCATTTATCTACTGTCCCCCAATTAAACAGAAGAAAAGGCTTATTATCAAAAGAAAATCATTTTCATTACAGGTCATTAATTACACTTTTCTCAGCACAATGGTTTAACAGGCAGTGAGCCTGATTGATAAAAAAGATGCTACACATTGTTAGGGAAGCAGAGAGAGGGAGAGAGACAGTGGAGTGAAGGGCAGGTGCTTGTAATGCCACTGTAGGAAACTGGAAGAGAATTGATAATGTTTCGGTGATGAATGATAGTGCCGGCACACCTGCGGATCCTGTTAAGGAGCGAGGAGAGTGCTGATGATCTAAATCATTGATGACTCTCACTGATGGCTCATGCTGAGGTCCTACCGATGAGACGAACAAGTTCTTAACACAAAGCACGTTTTCTATTAGAGCAGTCACTGTAACAAGGAGGGAGCAAGTGCGTGGCTGCTTTCGCTGCTTTCAGCCGCTGTAACACTGACAGTAACAGACACCGTCTTCAGAAGACAGGGAGGGAAACCTGTTCTGTAGCTACAAGCGTTATTTCTCTATCAAACACATATTTCCTCTTCTGGCCTTACATTATGTTTAGACGGTGCATGATTATTTCTCTTTTTCTGTTTTGTGATGTATCATCTGTTGCAGCTCTTTGTAATGTAACTTTTGTGTCAGTATGTATGGGCTTTAAATAGAAGTATTTAAAGGAATAGTTTGCGCTTATTTGCTTTCTTGCCAAGAGTTAGATAAGAAGATTGATACCACTCTCATAAATTAGATATGAAGCTGCGACCAGAGGATGTTCACTTTTGCCAACTTATTGACTTTCTAACATTAGCAACTTTTTTTCAAAAAAGACCTTTTGAGACTGGGTTCTGTGGCTCGGGGGGAGAGCAGCTGCACCTTCAGCTGACCATTTTAAATGATTTAACTTCGCTAGCCTATTTCCTCAAAATACACAGTTTACAAAGGTTCAGAGGAGTGAGTTCATCCCCGTGTCCCTATTCATGACACCCCAGTCCGCAGTCTATACAACAGCCTTCATAAAAACAGTACCTGAGTTACATTTAGCTGCCAATTGATGAGATGATAGCAGCATGAAAATGGCTAATAGCTGATGTCACAGGTATGTAAATTGTGATGTAATTACAGGCTTTAGCTACTTTCCACTGAAAACAGCTGGCAACGCTGGAGGCCGTTAGCTTAGATTAGCATAAAGACTGGAAGCAGCTAGCTTGGTTCTGCTTGAAGGTAAAACTCACCAATTAACATGCTATATCTTATTTGTTTGATCTGTAAAAATACCAAAAAAAAGTTGCAGGTTTATGGGCAGTTAAGTGCTTGACTATTTCTTGGTTGGGACTTCTGCTTGTTGGGCTGGTAACATCACAGAAGTCTTGATTTTTGTATGGATTAAACAAAGGAAATATAAACTTTAGATGTTGTTAACTTTGCACGGAGCCAGGTGAGCAGCAAGTATTAATCAAAATGTCTTTGTTTTAGGGTGATGAGAAAACCTGACAGGTTTGTCCCCTATAAAATATAACATAAACTTTATTGATCCCACAAGGGGAGATTTTAAAAATGACCGTCATTGTAGGACTTGAGTGGATACACTGGTATTTTCAGGGGACAAGGATATAGATAAACGCCCCTAGTGCTGGTGGTACGAATAATGCTTTATCATTATGTTAATGGAGGTACAGCAGCTACAGCAGTTCAGTGTAACTCAAATCTTGTTGGAAGACACACAGAAATACACACTCTCATCACAATAACACGTGTAAAACAATTTTGTGGTGGAATGCAGCTCTAGAGGGGCTTTTAAAATGAGGCCCTTACTTAAAGAGGAGTACAGTACTCCTCGTAGTGAAGTGGTGCCTCTGTAGCCCTGCATAATTTTAGCTTTTCTGTCTGAATAAAGCAGTTTTTTTTCTGACCATAGACAACAAGTACTGACAACTGGAAGTCATAAAAATACATGACAGATTCTCAGCGCATACAACATCAGTTCTTGGCCAATAGATCTGATTTACTGTCGGGCCTTTTTTTCAACATTTATCACTTATCCATTGCTCTCATTGATTCAGGAGCACTTTAAGCTGAAGGTAAAAAGTCCAACCATTTTTACATAAATGCATTTGCAGAATGGCAGACAAAGTTCTCCTCATTCAAACTTCCCCAGGGTGACAGATGTTGGATTTGCATTTATCAAAACTGAATTTCTCTTGACCCATGATGGACCAACAACCTCTTCAGGGTGTTTTTCTGTATTCTGCCCAACGCATCCTGGGATGAATACATAGATTTTTTTTTTCCTAATGCCCTGGCAAAAATGGCATTTTAAACAACTGAAGAACACTTTTCTTTTTATGAAAATGTGTATTTTTACTTTGCTTCTGCACAAGAGTGAATGTGTATATGCCCAGAAATGCACAATCTTTTGGAAAAGAAAAGTTGAAAAAGACAGTGTGAATTGGTTTCTAGGGATCAGTGTGGAAGAAGCCTTTCAATAAATCCCTGTCCTCCATCTGTATAAACAAATAAAAAAACAAAACAAAACGATTGTTTTATATTTGCTTTGACCCCCAAGGCACTCACATATGACTGGCATGGTATTTTATGCCAAGAGATCTGAGGTGTGTTTCTAGTCAATACTGAGGCGTTCTGGAAACTTGGTGAATGACATGACTTGAAGGGAGAGATTTTTCACAACGTGCTCAAGGAACTTTAGGAGTGTTTATGCATGTGCGTTGTATTGCATTGCGGTGTAATGTATACTGTTATGTGTTTTTTTACATGATGTTTACTTGCTGTGTCTAAGGTGACACCGGGGACAAATATGTTCTTCCAGTTTTATCTGCCAAGTTATGCAACCTACTGAAATGATAAATAATTAAAAGAAATTAAATAAAGTCGCAAAGTTGAGGTAAAATCTTTGTCCCTGCACAATCACAGATTCAATCACTGACAAATGACTAGACTATCTTTCTTTTTTCTTTTTTCTCTTCTTTTACAGCAATAGATAGTGCTACTATGACTCGTAACATTTTAAATCTGCCAATATTGTCTGCTTTCATTTCCCTTAAGAGTGATAGCACATTTGCAGTTAGAGCCCCTAATCTTCGGAACAGTTTGCATATCTTACAGCCAATCTTCAAACCAAATCAGTTTTCACATTTAATCCCTTTTAAATACCTCCCTTTGGCTCCCTGCTACACTCAGCTTGGTCGTGTGTTTTAACAATAACAATTATGTGTGTTGGGTGGGAAGGAAGCTGGTGCTGCTTCAAGTCCCTATAACTGCAGAGCCTACTTGTATTTGTTGGTCATGATACTGCATAACATTCCTTTATAAACATGCCTTTACCCTTCTGTTTCTGTTTTCAAATTTTTTATTTGTTTATCGAATCTTTTCCGATGTTCCTTTATTGTATGATTTATTGTTTGTACCACAAACACCAACTTCTGGAGAAAATTCATGAAAATAAACAAGCTGTGCAAACAGCATAATTTAGTGTGTGTTTCCATAATTTTAAAAAATAACAAATTATGGAGGATGTTACCTGGTTAGCCTTGGGCATTTTCATTCCGCTATAGCTGTTTACACACACAAGAAGGTGAGGCGAGGCATCATCATAGTCATGATATTGGGTGCTCAGCTGTCTATGCCTTTGAAGATTATTTCAGATAATCCTCACCAACGTGAGAAAAGTGATGAGTTGCAACTTTTTTTAAAGCGACTAGGATTGTGTAGCATTATATGCAAAATAATATCAGGCACACACACGGTGTTTTTTTTTGACATCACAATGTTAACTTGACTAATGGGAAAGCCCATTAAGTAGAGCTGACAGTGTGAATGCAAAATACATCAAGTATGAATTATGTTATTAACAATTACAATCGAACACTGTCTCCATAATCAAACAACATCCCACTCCGCCACACAGAAGCATTCACATCACTATTCAGTGATATCATGGAACATGGTTTGATGGTATAGAAAGATATTTGATATTTTTTTACTCAGGATTTAGCCTCAGCAATGCAAGAAGTCTGCAGCCAACCTGCCACCACGTGCTACAATAAATATTACACTGCATGTGTTACAATAGCAGCCAAAAAAACTAAATTCAGTCCACGTTCACACTGGGCAATGAGTTTCCCTATGATTAGATGATCCGACCAAAGAAAATGAGCTAAATTTCTCTAGGAATGTAATGGATCGGAATAAATAATGGGACCAGCTGAGGAAGTGTTTGCATCTATGGCTTTTTTGTGGATTGACCGATTGATCAACTGATTGATCATGAAATGTTTCTGGGTTACCTGGTGAATGTTGGTAATAATTAACATAAGATTTACTAATAATTGTTTCAATCTTTCTTCAGAGGAAGCAAGGAGTGGGCTGACAGGGTTGTATGATGCATTGTTTTCCTCGCTGTAATGTTTTCATGTAGATTATCTCTGCAGTTCAGCACATTTTTTGCTTTTCTCTGGTGTTGTTTCAAATATAATGAAAATAGAAGAGAAATGAGGGGTACAAAAGCTTTGCATTTCAGAGAAATGTGCACTTTCTCCACATAAAGGAGCAACCTCCTGCTAATATTTGTATTTAATTGGGTGTCAGTTCATTTTAAGTGTTTCCCCAGTAGATTCTGGGGCTCCTGGACTTTAATTTCACAAACAGTCACGTCACAACTTGTCTAGACCTGCCAGTTGAAAATAATAACATATCTATTAAAAATTACACAGAAAAGTATTTGATATGGAAATGTAATAGTTTCAGCAGGAGATCAACTGGATAAGCTTAATTTGTATATGTGGGTACTCATGCCCATGCACTCATTATGCATTTCTTTGCAGTCGAGCCATGAGGCTGTGGTATAATAACGGAGTGCTGTGAATCATTAGTGACAGTGCAGTAAGGTTAAGGAGGCTGTCTATCAAAGCAGGCACAGAATAGTTAAGGTGCTTGCATGTGGGTGCCTGTATGTGGGTGGTTGCCAAGTTGCGTGTGTGAATCTGCGTATGATTCAAGATTTAAATAGATAATTCACCTTGGTGTTGTGGAGGCAGTTAACGGTGATTCTCAACAGCTCTAACAATAATGTTTTACTGTTTAAAATTCCCACCGGAAAATGTTCTTTTTACACATACCCTCCACAGGGAGGTCTGAGTGCACTGGTGCAGGGTCATCTTCAGGTCAGCGCCACCAGATCTAATAAGGATTCAGGTGGAGGACATTTCATGAGGGCGGATAATTGCCGTATTGGGGGCTCGAACTTGCTTCCTCCACTTGAAGAGTCTTCCTTGTCATACTATGATGTGCTATATTTTTAAACTGAAAAAAAAAATGTAATCACTTGTTGTTTAGACTTCCTTAGGCTACCTTTGACTTCATTCGTTTTAAATGAGGATTTTAGGAGTTTGTTTTACCCTAGGCATAGCAATCACATCTGTCAGTGAGTCATATCCGTCAAACAAATCTCCACTAAAACTACTGAACAAAACTGTTTTGTTGGGGGGAAACAGCAGTATTTCTTATTATGAAACCAACATTTTTGGTCAGCAGTAGCAGCAGTTATTAAGCACTGATGTGTCATCTACTGTATTTTCCACCATCATATTACATCACTTTTCTAGTGTAACAACATGACCATTCTTTAATCACATTCATTAACTGTTTAATCTTGTGCATGAATCATGATTAAAGGCCAAATAAAGGGCGCCTGAAGCCGAATTCAAATTCTATCACAGCTGTTTAAATAAAGTTAGAAAAAACTCAAGTAGCACGATAGTGGAAGTTTGAAAATCTAACTTCAAAGTAAAAGCACAAACTAACATTTGCAGTGAATTGGAGCGGGAAGTTGATGATATATTGACAACATTGAAACTTGATTATTTTATAGTATTAAAATCATTATATAAAAGGCTGCTGGGCATGGTGTTACAGGTCTAATGAGTTATTCTTACATGTGTTCTGTTATTTGTTACTCTTCACATTATATTTGTGGATGAGATCAAGGAAATCGTGACCTGTATGTGTTTGCCATGTGTAAAAACATCATATGGGAATGAAACAGTCAGGAACAGTCTTCTCTAAGCTCTGTGAAATTCCTTGGCCAAAGTATAATTAACTACAACAAGTACAAATCTGATTAATCAACGGTGTGTTTAATTCAGGCGACAATTTAAATGGTTCAATTTAATTTAATCTGACTAATTAATTAATTTAGTCATTTAGTAAATAAATGTCAAAAGCACTTCATGTCCATCACAGATTATAACAATCTGAAGTGATGTTTCCCAAGTGCTTATGCTGAGAACAAACAGTAAAGAAAAGTGAATGTATTTGATATATATCAGTAGTAATAATATTTCATATTCTCATTATCATAATCAGCAACTTTAGTATAATGTAGCTGACACAAGTACAATCACCCTCAAAACTGGATTAAATCATTTCAGCACTATTAATTTAAATAATTATCATAGCAGTCAAACATGTTGTTATTATATGTCAGTACACGTCATCAATCGTGCTTGGAAGCGTTATCTGTGATTTTACATTGATATAGGGACTTAAAGCCTGAAAGGTTTAGTTATATTGCGACTCTATCATTCGTTACCTGTAATTCTTTTACGTCCAGCAGAGAGACTTTTATTTTGGGAATTTTGTCCGGAAGTTGAACAGGCTGTTGTGGCAGGCTTGAGGCTGATCTTTGCTGCTCGCGACACAACCGCACACAGCTGCTTTCAGTCAGTGCTCGAGACGCAACCGCCGATAGAGGAGCTCTCGCTTCTTGCTCCAGGGATTGTACCTCAGATGGACTTGATATAAGCCAAGAACACGCAGTTTATCTCAGACCATGAACACTTAGGTGTAAGTTGTTAGTGTAGTTTTGCGGGAGATAAACTGCCCTAATGGTCTTAAGTGTTTTTACCGGCACCGGTTTTAATGTGTTTTATGTGTTTACGCTCAACAGTGAGGTAGACTTATTCGGACAAATTTTGCAGGAGTGTCGGTGTGTGATTTATCCCGTGGATGCGGCTGTCGGGGTCGGTGTCTGAGCCCTGCAGGAGCAGCCTGTCATAGGGCATCATGGTTTCTCTGGTTCTTCACAAGTGGATGAGGAATATTTCTCCGGAGATGCTGCTGTTGGTGCAGATATTGTGGTTTTTACCAGTGACTGGAGCGGCTCCTTCCCTGACTACCGAGCAGCTGGACATGGGGGTGGTAAGTTTTCTACCTTTTCTACCTACTTATGAAAAAGGGTCTTGGAAGTTTTTCTACCTGATAGCACCACTGAATGTAGGGCTGGTGTGTCTTTTTCTGTCTCACCCTAGCATACTGTTGGGCAGTGGGGTGGCAGGTTTTCTCTCCTGTCCTACTTGGGCTACTCTTGAACATCCAGGAAAGAGCAAGTGCAGTCTTCTCAAAATACTTGCTCTGAATGTTAACACCGCTCTGCAGTCCAGTGCACGAGGCAGAGTCCCACGGCACAATGCATGACGACAAATACAAATTTGGATAGGAGCTTATTATTGTCAAATAATAACCTCATTCAAAAAAATAAAATGAAAAAAATAAATAAATAAAGTGGGCTGTAAGAAATGAATGCATGTGAGAGGATTTCCATTGGCATCATATCGACCTCTTCCAAAGTGTGCTGACATAGTACATATCCTGTGCTAATAAGGTGACTGGAGCTCACTGGGATATACTAAATCCATGAGGATTTATAGGATATTTTGTCAGTCAGGACTCTGGAAGACCAAGTTCAGACAATTGACGCCTTTACATAGAGGATCATGTCTATGGTTGAGCAGCAAATTCAACTAAACAAATTCATTATAGCAGGGAATTTACCATCTAAAAGACATAAATTAATCAAGTTGAACTGTGACTGCTTATGAAAAAAAGCCCTTACAGATGATGTAACAGATCACCCCAAAACATCTCATTAAGAGTGAATTTTATATAATGCATTATATTATTAAGTTTATGTTTTGCATGAGTAATGAAGCAAGCCTTTTGACACCCAGGCAGACTGTAAAGTGGTCAGTGGCGATACATCATCATCACACACCCACAGCATATATGTAATGCAGTCAAGACTGAGGTTAAAGGAGCATGGCACAAAAACCAAGAGCTGTAAATGAACTGACATAAGCTTATACTGCATGTGTGTATATATATTTTCCATTTATCCAGATAGATGAATACATTTTGAATGTTGTGTGTAGATATGAGAAAAATTTGTTGACTTGCAAAAGCTCATCATCATCTTTAGAATTTCAACCCCATTAAAGCTGCATTTTGTCCAGATTCACTCCTCAAGGCAACATCCGTTTTTTGTTTTGCTGCTCATCTCAACTTCTGTCTCTCTGTCTTTGTCTTCTTGCAGCGCTCAAACTCTTCTTTCTCAAACCTGCGCTTGGGGATTAAGTTTTTCTTGAAGACTAGAACAAGGAATAAAATGGATCAGTTTCCATTTCTTTATTTATTCTTTGCTTCAGGTTTTTCTTTCACCTTGAACTGCTGCGTCTGTCTTTTTTCTTTTGTCTTGCTATTTTCTGACACATCTTACACACCAAACACTTTGATTGTGAGCTTGTATGGGCCATCATTTTTAATCTAACTAAGACTGCGTGTGGGCGAGACAAAGACAGTTTGAACTTAAATACAAATTATGTAGGCTACCGAAATTTGTACAGTAATTGCATAACCTAAGAAGTCGTCCTTAAAACAAAACAGCACACACAATAGCCCCACCAAGCCTAGATTATTTATGTTTTTTATCAGGGTGAAATACCCAGACTCGATGCTGAGGTGGATGCCAACAACCCTGACACCAGGACATGGTCTGTTGCATCTTAGCTCTAAATCAATTTTTTCTGGTTTTACAAAAGGTCAGCTGGGCCGCATCTGACAGGGTTTTCATCAGGACCTATACACACTTCATCCTCACTGTGTAGCTTCGGCCTCAAACAACCAAAGCCTTAAAACAGGCCAGTACGTTAACAGAGCTCTCCCATCCTTGGTCTTTTAATTTCTTGTCTTATTTTATTCTCTGGTTGTAATATAAAACTATGCTGCTACCTCTGAGTACTAACCATATGTCTCCCAGCTTCATCCGATCATTTTGGAAGAAGAAAAGAAAAAAAAAAAAAAAAGCAACTCCGCTCTTCATTTTCAACCTATGGGAATACTTGCTGTTTTTTGTGTATCTGTCGGGTTACTTCTCTTTTCACTTTGCATTTCAAATAGACAGGATTCAGCACAGTAGAAAATCAAATCAGTAAGGTTGAGGATTATCATTTAGTCTTTCAGTGAACATTAAGTGAAAGTTCAAAAAGAAATAAAATTACAGTTTATCTGTCTGTTGTCGGTCAGACCTCTTAAAGACAGTTATGCCATGTCAGTGTCTGCTGGACCCTGATCAGCCAGGAATTATTACTGGGCATTGTTATCTCTCTTCTTTAATTGTAGACTTCACAGTCGTGAAAGTACATGAATGCATTTCAGCTGACACATCATCCAGTAAAGATAAAATATTTTACTGTTGTGGATAGTTTCGTACAGTAGCTCTAGCACAAACTTTTTATTTTCTTTCCTGGAGATTTAGGTGAACTCTGACACCACAAACACAGCAGTATCACCCGATGAAAAGCTGTTATAAGAGGAGCAATTTTCTTCCATTTACCATGACAGAGAAAATAATACTCAAGGTGGAAGCTTTCCTGTATTTTGAGATAGAGCTGTATGATACACACAGTCCAAAGTAGTCCTGCAGCCTCAGTGCAGCCTGTAGTCTGAGAGCCATTACTCTTGTTGTGATGCCTTGCCCCATTTTGTGTGGCCGGTAAATGCAAAGCAACACTGCCAGCCCAGTGATGAATACACATCTGAAAATGTGCACATTAGTTCAATGGTCTTGAGCTAAATATATCTGTTGGTGCGGGTCACACAGTTTGTATTGTAGAAGTCATGGTTTTCTTAGTAAACCCCGTAAAACAATAATTTCACACTGTGTGGTAAAATTATGAACATTACTTTTACTTTTTAATGTAAAGGTATCTATATAATGTTAATATAATGTTGGATCTGACAATCTTTGTACCAGAGCAAAGACAAATATTGGATCTTTAGTAGATCTAAAGTATGATTAATTCTAATAGTTATTTCCAGTTTGATATCTGTATATCCAAACCAAAATCTCTACTTTCCGTATCAAACACTTAAAATCTGTAGGCTTGCATAGTGGCTGAAATGTATTTGTAGTTTCTTTCTTGCACAAGAAGAGCAGCTTTCGTGATGAGTTTTCACTGTGGGGGAAAAAAAAATGTTGAATAAAAACCTCTGTACTTCAAAACTTCAAAAAACATTATCATAGTATGTTCTGCTTCTCTGCTGTCCCCCTGGTATGTTCAGACTGTTCCTCACATCAGTATTTCACCAAAATCCGGCTTTATACACTTTTTTTCAATTTTTCTGGGAGGATGCAACATGGACCATTGACCATCGATGAGGTTGTCTCGATGGAAGAATTCCCTTGCACCCCAGTGTATCTCTCAGTGTGTCCATACTTTGAAAAATGGAGCATCTGAAAAGTAACTTGCTGTGAAGGCAAAATGTTGGAACTTCCTGTGCCTAGAAACCACAAAGACATGAAAGTGCCTTTCAAGTTTATCATTTTGTACCAGTCACCCAGCTTGACCAGTTCTTACGAGGAAGCATGTGGAATGATCTTTGTACTGTGCCCGCAGGTCCAGGACAGGTCTCACTGTTCCATTTTTTTTTTTTTGGGTGCCAAGAAATACAGACTCTTTCGTCTTTCCTCAAGAGAAGGCAGAGAAGAGAGTCTTCTTTGTAGAAGCTCATGAAGCTTCAGGGAATGAGTGTCCTCCTGCTCCTCCTGCCTGCTCTTCAGAGACTGCATGTGACTCCGTTACTTTGGAGATCAAGGGGGAGGGGTGCAGATAGCAAAAGTTCAGTTCATATTCCTATCTATCCCACTAAAATATTTGATCATAATATATGCTAAAAAGTCCTGTTAGAAGAGAAAGCATGAACAAAGTAGGGCTCACTGAAGTATCTCTTTGGAAGAGGATGTACCTGATAAAGGAGGAAGATTAAATTTAGACACCCGCTGTTCTCAATTAATTGAGAGACAAAAAAGTTTTCTTTCTTTATTCATTGTAACAACAGAGATTCCTGTGTTTGATCACTGATAGCAAAGACAATTTATCTAGGCAGTGAAATCTAACTACAGCTCCTAGTTCATCATGAAAGACAGAAAGAGAGTATCAGTGCAGACAGCTCCGATGATGATTAGTTGGCCAATGACTGATTTCAAGTCCCCGGGGAGCCAGTGGACACACTCAGAGCATCATTCTGTGCCACTGGAAAGGCTGTAAGGTACAGATAGGATCAGATGATTGTTCTCAGTGGATATATGTATGTGTGTGTGCGTTTGCCAGCGTGTGTCTGATCATTACTGCTATCCACTCAGAACTTGAAACACAAAAAGAAAAAGAAAAAATATGAGAAAAAAAACACACACATCCACAAAACAATCTTCTGATCTCTATCATTGCTCCCACCGAGAACCATTACACTTCATAGCTGCAGCTCTCCATCACTTGGCATTTAGTTGAGATTGTGAATCTTATAGATGGCATGCGTCTTCATAACAACCACAATTGAACTGAACCACACACTCAAGCACTGATCAGAAGTATTCATTTTATAGCTTTGCTGCTCTCTGGCTTGATATACTACTGCATTGTGCAATTTCAGCACTTGAGGAACTGAGTCATAACGACTAAAATCTAATACGCCTTGTGTTTTCTGCTCATCATATTCTGTTTCTTGTGAGGAGAATTTTCTCCACTGAAACAGAACTGCCGAGTTTCCCAGAGGAGCTGCTCACCTGAACAATCAGGGCTTCCCTTTTGATAAGCGAGAGGGAGCTGACCAGATTAGCATCTGATAAATTACCTAAATTACTGTATACTCAGCCACCTGTGGAGCTTTATTCATTAAAGAAACACAACCATTACACATTTGAGTGATGATCCTAAAACATTAAGACTGTGCGAGTGTGTGTGACTACACCCCACCAACCCATTTCTAACTTTCATTTTGCTGTTTAATTTCTCCAATGTGAGCACCATCTGGCATCAATTTCACTGGAGCGGTAGTCGCTACCCTTCGGCTGCTCCCATGCCTTCAGCAGTCACTGACAACCCCCCCTGTTAGATATCAAAAATTATGACTTCTTATCAGGCCTTGAAATTGCATTAAGGAGCGAAAAAACAGACATAAAAAAACAAAGTAATTTAAGTCCAGTAATCAGGAGCATAACTGTTTTATTTTGTATTGTTTGAACCCAAAAATCCTCAAATTGTTGTGTCTTCTTTGATAAATTCTGATGCAATTTATAATCTGTTTGAGTTATTTTTCCATGGTCATAGATAGGGCTCATGAAAACCCTTAATATGTTCAGTAATTAGGTCAATAATTTAAGTGCAGCTCGTGTTCTTAAGAGAAGCATAACAGTGACTCAAAGAGCATTCAACACCAAAATAAAATCCCATTTTCAAACACACTCATGCAATAACATCCACTCATGCTTTGGTTTGAATCCCAACTCATTTCGTTCAAGTACCATTAATCATCTCAACAATGGTTCAGGAGCTTTTAGTGTGGATTGCAAGTTGGAAAATGCTAATTTTAATAATTCAGTGTTTGATCTGAAAAATGTAATTGTGAAATAATTTACTGTCCAAACCCAGTTTCGCATACAACCAGTCTGGCTGTCATCATTAACACCACGCTCAGTAGCACAGTGTTTGCCTGAATTTTTTTTGCATTTCACCAGCATTATATTCAGTCCCTTCAGCCTCTCTTCTTCTATTTCCTTCCTGCACTTCTCGTAGGAGGCTTTCTTTCTACCACACATCATGGTTCTTCTGATTACACCCTGCGGGCGAGGGATAGAGGGGGCTCAAAGAGAAAACTGCAAGCAGTGACAGTCAAGGGAAAGTAAGATGGAGGGTTTGCTGCAGTGAAATAGCTATGGGTCAAGAGAAGACATATGCCAAATGAAGAGGATTCTTCCACAAAGACTAATTGTTGGAAATAGTTAGGTAGACAATGATGCATGCAGGAATGTAAAACCACACCAGAAAAACACTGTTATCCTCGTTTTCATGTATATCTGTTATTACACTCCCAGCCTGGATCATTAGGATACTTTTAGCACCACTGTCCCACTTCCATCAAGCAGTGTGACCTTCTGTCTGTAGAAATGCATCGTGGGACTCGTATTCAGGGCAACGAGATTATTTCAGGAACAATGTCATGTGTGAGAGGGCTTGAATGTTGGAGGGAGTATATTTCTCCACAGAGATTGACAGAAAACGAATGTTCAGAATGTAATATATAGCGCATTGTCAGCTTCTCGGGAAGAGGGAAACCAGTCATTCACTCCACTCTTATCCAATCTGTCACCTCAGCCTTGTTAAGCCTAAAAGTTCTCCCGAGACTTGCAAGTTTTTGAGAAGACTGAGGAGTTTATGATTTCCTCAGAAACCAATCCAACAAGGGTCTCAAGAGCCCTGACACCTCATTGGGCACCACTGTAGCATGGCGGTGTGGGACTGATGTGTGGCAGCTGCAAGATTTCTGCATGACTTTTTCAGGCAATGACAACACATTGGTTTCAAGATAAAGTTTGATGGCATGAATCCTGAACTTGATTGACTGCAGGGGACTCTCATATTGACTCATGAGTACAAGAGAATATAATAGTTAAATGAATCTTACAAGACTTATGGCCACATACTCTCAGTGTAAATTTGAAACACTAATTAAAGTAATTTTTTTTTGTAATCAACAGAAGCCAGGTTTATGAAAGATGCTCACACATAAAAACCGTACAGATGCAATATCACACACATAAACTGGTATAAAAGGGCAGAATGCACACTGACAATGTCTCATATATACATTTTTTGTAGATCAAGCAAGTGTAATACAGTAAAGTGGATTGGAGTGTGTATATCTGTGAGTACACACCTAGAAATTTGAACTGTGTTCATAAAGTTCAAACTAAGCTTGTTCTTAGAGCAGTTGTGTTTTACACTGTTTCATCATCTCCCCGTGTTCAGGTGCTTCTCCTTTTATCCTCTATTGTAAAACACAAAACTCAATTTTGATACGACAGTTAGAAACATGATGTCAACTGAGATACAGTATTGCTGCCACAGAATTGATGAATTAATTAATTAATAACTCTATGGGCCCTATTCCAAGCACAACAACCTGCAAAAAAAGTGGCACATGGACTGTGTGGGCATCTCTAAGCACACCTGCTATTTCAGCTCATGTAGGTGCAGTAGGTAGAAAAAAAAAATTCTATGATGACTATCTGTTCCCATCAGTCCAAAGCTATTTCACTCATAATGCTACTGTGTGTCACATCTTAAATGGTCACATCGTATCTTTCTTGTTGTGATGTGGCAATGATGCACAGAATCAATGAGTCCTGGCAATCCAACAACGTGCACATAAACATGTGGGGTTATTCTGTAGCAGCCTGGTGTCATTTGCATGGGATTTAATCAAAGTGGTTGTGCATACTGCAACGCACTGTACTCTTTTCGAATCAGAAGCATCAAATTTATCAACACACCTGTCCTGCTTCATTCAGATGGCTGCAGGGCTTTAATGTACTGAAGGAGAAGAGTCTCAAACAGTACTAGTAGCTGTGGACTATATAGATACTGTGGCAAATACCGTTCATTTACATTTGAAGCATTATTTCATTATTCCACCACATTTGCTGCAAGTATTTAGTTTGCCCGTGTAGACAAAATCAAAAATTGGCAGTGGATTGACTCTGCACCAGAAACAGATGTGAGTCTGAGATATCTATTCTCAGTCCAATGTCTAAGACACGTTTTCCATCAAAACCTGTGACTCGTTTTGCACTGCCTCATTTAAATCAACCTCCCACCTGTATGCACCTCTCTGCATGTGCTGTGCTTGGCACAAATGGACAAAGCGAATTTCAAGGTCAGGAAAATAAACTGTCAGAGTGTAGCTTGTGCTGGTCATTGCACCAACATGGAAATCGAGCCTTATGGGTGTATTCCCACAGCCATGTATAGAGATTGATGCTCTGGTGCTGATTGAAACCTTAGCCAATGCAATTCTTTGAAAATATATTTCATTGAGAGACCAGAGAAACAGATAGAGGTATTTTATATGCAAACCACTGCTTGAAGGCATGTACATCCATCTATAGCAAACTGTGGGAGGGGAAATCAGGCCTGTGCAAGTTTCACAATGATTGAGGTTTATAAAAGAGAACCATGCATATGCATGGCTTTATAAATCTGACAAAAATAATGCATTTGCAAATTTCTGATTTTTCTGTCTTAGTCTTAGTAGGTGAGCTTATTGGACCAAACTGTTTTCCTCAGCAGCATCTGATCCTTCCAGTCTCCCATTGGCTCTTAGTGGTTTCATGACTTACTGTAACTGTGGGTTAAAAGCATGCTGGCTCACTCTCAGGCTTCCCATGTAGAAAACCCCCAAATTAACTCCATGTGGTCATCTCATTTTAACCGAGGCATCCCGTACCTCTCTAGTCATACACTGGATCAAGGTTTTGTTTGCCAATGCTATTCAAAGGACTGACCAGATCTTGTAATTATGGTGGTTTCTGAACTTGTGCTGCTTGCATGTTAAAGTTAAAATAATCCAGAGGCCCGCCAGTTGAACTGAAGGAAACCCCAAACAAACATCAGAATTCCTCTGAAGTTCGTCTTCTGAAACTGGTAGCATTGTAATAAATGCAGTGTGTTTGTATGCGTGCAAGGATAAAGAATAAGGCTGTTGCCTCTCCGGAGCAAGACACATACTGATTTTCATCCGACATTGGCACAGGGGTGATGGGCACTGCTGGTTTTTAGTTTATTTCATATCAACCTGAAGGACAGTTTGTGCAAAATAAAAGGAGAAAAAGAGAAAGGAAAACTGCAGGAGCGTTTGATGTGTGATTTGGAATTAACTTTCAGTACTATATGCTCTCAAAATGAGGGCACATTTGTCTGTGTGCCTGAGCAAAATGAAGACGAGGGAGAGAGACAGGCAGAGAGACAAACTGCACAACTGGGAGACATTGAGTGTTTGGCCAATGTCTGCAAGTAGTGTGCTCATAGAATTATAATAAAAAGCTTGGATGCAATAAGCATTAACGCATAAAAATCAGACAGTGCTACTGAGAGCACAATCATTTTGTCCCACAGAATAATACACAGCCACATTAATTTGGAGAGTGACTGTTACGTTCAAGATTGTATCTTGAGGTCCCTATTAGCTCAGCAATTATTCATTGGCTAATTAGGTATCTGCAGTGTTTTCTTCTCTCTCCAGCCCATGGGAGACAAACAAAAAGAGTTATTTCTCAGTATGTATCTCCCTAAATGACAATTAAACTAATTACATATCCCCCACAAAAGATCAAGCAGTTTAGTGATCAGACTGTAAACTCTACTGGAGTAAAGTAGAAATTACATCAGAGTTCAAGATCATGGCTGTGGCAGGCAGCCAGAATTATTGCATAAGAAAGATAGAATTCTGTTTGACCTTGATTAGTTACTCATAATTTGCTGATTAGATTAGAATAAGACACTGGAAGTGATCTCAGAGGGTTCAGGCTCATGGATTTATTCTCAATAGAGATCTTCACATGTATGTAAATGAATTTTTTTTTAAATCATAAAAAATGAACTTTTTCCCCATTCTACAATTCACACTCCATCTTGCATCAGAAAAACCTAATTTTTTCATCAGCTAGGATTTATTTGGGTGTTAAGACATATTGTAACACAGACTGGAGATGTGCTGCAAAACATACACACCCTGCTTGACATCTTTAGATGGAATATAATTTGGACCCTCAGATACTAAGAACAAAGTAACACTCCTCTCAGTTGAAAAAATATAGATTCTTGTTGTGATATGTTTTGATCAATCAGTGCATTGGTGCAGAAAAAAAAACCTCTGTCAGATTAATTTAATTCACCATGATGAAATCTGTTTTTTGAGGGAGGAGGAGGGAGTATAACAAATTTATTAAATGATTGTGATGAATGTAATATTAATAAGTCACAGCCATTCTGCTCCATGATCCTATATAGTAGTAATTAAGTTTAATTAACTGATCCTGATAAGAGTTCTGATGCTCTTCCAAAGAGTTTATTCTTTATTATCGCACTGACAAAAACATCACTCTGTGCAAAGGCATTATGAGTACAGTCTGATTCAGTTTGTAATATAAACTTTCTAAATAAATGAACACTTTATTATTTATTTTGTTGTCATTTAATATTGTTGGAGCCAACATATTCAGAGTCTCACACAGTGGACTTGTCAAACAGCTCTTGTTTGATGAGTTTTTGACTGAATCCATATTTACTCGTCTGCAGCCATTTCTTTCTGGCTGAGTCTGAGCTGTCTTTTTCTTTTTTAAAATTTTACAAATTGTAGGGGTGGAAAGAAACTGGATAAGAGTCGTACAGTATGTAAACTGGGTCATGGAAAGATCAAATGTTTTCAGCAATACAACAAACATTCACATTACAAATTTCCACCTGGAGCTAGAGCTGGAACTGCAGCGAAGCCTTCAGCAAGTGTCAAAGCAGCACGTCTCTTTTTTGTTTTTTTGTTTTTTTTTTATCTTGTTGAATATTCACACTGTTGGAGAATATGCTGACTTTCTCACGAAACCACAATTTGCAGGTTATCTTTGCTTTGTATGGAAATTTAAACTTCAACAGCCTTTGATTGTTGAATCTCAGCACGATACATTGAAATCAGATCTTAAGCTCCTTGAGTCCCCTGTATTTTCACATGAATATAGGAGATATCTGAGCGGTTAACACCGGCTATGAGTGTGTATTGATTTTATTTTTTTAGACTCTGACATTTTTTAAACTTGTAGGAGCAAAACAAATCCTCAGATCTGACAGCCTGTTTGTAACCCACGGTTGCTTCGACACTCAGTCATTAATACGGACACAGAATTGAAGCTAGACTCAAAGTAAATAGTACACAGTGGCCCGTTAAGCTCTGTGTTCAGCTTGAGCAGAGCAGAGTGTCTGCAGCAAGGCAAGACCAAACAGATGAAAGCATGAGTTAGATACAGTATGTTGGAGCTTTGTGTGTCTGTTTTGATTTTATAAATTTGACATTTTTGTTCATATTTATTAGCCCATGTTGATTGTGATGGTTTGCCTTTTCAGTCTGCTCTGTGAACACAGGATAATACAGCTATTGTATGTATGATCAAACCGACTTACCAAATCAAATTTAATGACAACTTTTGCTTGTGTAAATGATCAATTATTTATCATGTGACATGTCAAAAACAAATATGAACAAATGGTCAGACTTATTTTTTCTGACCAAAGTCATTAAACTCAAATAAATTCTGTTTTATTTATGCAAGATAAAGAGAAGCTGCAAATGATTTTCTCAGAGAGGCTGAAACCTATAAATGTTGGACATTTTTAATGATACATTACTTATAATAAATTACTGATTTTATAAAAAAAAGATTAATTTTCCCTCGGACAACTAGTTGCTTAATCGACCAATCATTTCAAAGACAACATTATGTACTCTGTGTCTCTCGGTATGCTAGAAGCACTTGTCCTTATCAGAGTCGAGTTGCTGAAGTGGATTACAGTTTTTAATGCATTTGTAATGCATGTAAAATTCGAATGAAGGTGCATCTTATATCACTCTGCAGAAGCAACCAGATACTCTTTATAACCGCACTTGCTTAAAGCATCTCTATTGTTTGAAGTACTGCTGAGGTAAACAGAAACCCTGTCGCTCCACAAACTCACTTATGCTTCTCAGACTTCTGTGTTTCCCCCGACTCCTATCACGTAGTTTTATCAGATCGTGGCAGGATGATAAAAAAACATATTCGTTATATTCCAGGACTGTGGGGCTCTCTCTCTCCTTTATCTGGCTCTCCCTGTGAAACATCTGACTCTTCTTTTGTTTATCCTCTTTTCTATTGTCAAGCAGATTTGGCTAGACAAGGAATTCCTGCCTAAACTGATGATATCTACTCTGATAGTTTGTTTCTATGCAGTACATGTTTGTGTGCTTATGTATTCTGGTTGTTGATTTGTGAGTCGGTTGATTAGTTGGTTTGGTTTTGTTGTCTTTTTTTAATTGGGTTAATTTGGTATTTTTTGATTGTTATAGTTTGGCAGCCTTTTTTTTGTGGCTTTGGTATAAGTGGACATAATCAGCAGGGATGTGCCTACAAGATCAATGATTGTTAAAATGTCAATACAGTTTTATTATATTATGTGATCATTCTAATTTCTAGTTACATTTATACTTCTAGACTATGTGATATGATACATACTGTCATGATTTTCAATGCCATAAGTACATTTTAAAAGGAGCAGCTGTGCAGTGGTTAACAAATGAACAGCTTTAACACCTCCTTTTCTCTTTCTCTCCCTCTTCATCCCACTTTCCCCACCTATTTCTCCGACATTGTCTTTCATCGTGTGTGTATATCTTGCTAACTGACTCAAGTCGCAATGATTGGCTGAATAGCATCACATGACCAGTGCTGTTAGGGCTAGAAAAGCTGTGCCAGTTAAAATAGGAACGCTACGTCAAATTTAATAATTGTCAATAATTTATATGTTACACATCTGGGATTTGGAATGTGGACCGCCAATTGGTGTCCTCTAGTGTAGCATATCCTTCATGTTTTCTTTTTCTGCCCTGTGTGCACATAATTACAAGAACATAAACATGCTATTTTAACTTTGTACTTAAACTCAAATCATTTTTCCCTGACCACCAGACTGTCATGAGTATAACGTGAGCTCTACTTGAATTTCTCTCCTACTGCTGGCTACAATTGTCCTGGTTTATAGTTTCACAGTTAGCGCTGCAGCTGGGCCATTCTCTGCCCATAAAGCATCTTATTACCACAAAGCATGATCACAGCTTTATCCACAGGAGATGAGTTGAAAACACACACACACACACAGCACCATCCCCCTGACATCCAGCATGGAGAACCATATGCATTAGGAATGAAAATGCACAAGAGTAAAAGATAGGCCATGAATTGCATTGGTTCATGCATGCACATACATGGACAAGCTGTCTGTCTCAGTGTGGAGCTCTGGCTGTTTCACAGCACCTGATTTCGTTCCCAGACCAGAAGTATTGCTGCAGTGTCAACTATGACCCCCTTTCCAAGGTACAGTTGTGTCAAATTTCAAACCAAAGCAAACTCCCCCTGCACCTCATTTTGTCCAATTCAACTCTCCATGTTTCAGCCTTGAAGTTCGACTTTGTTGTGCTATGAACTCACCTCTGCAGGTTTCCGTGTCTGGCTGTGGAGGAATCAGCTGATCCACAGTGGGCCTGTCATTTCTGTGCAGCAGTTTTATTGCTGTAGGTCCAGTACAGTTCTTCTCAGCCTCTCTTCGCTAATGAAACAGCACATATATAGACAGCTCGTGTTTCTGCAGGAGCAGCACACAAATGCACACACGCACGCACCAACATCCCACCTCTTTTTCCCTTCCGGTACTACTCCTCTTTTCTCAGATAATTCTTCAGTGTCACAATAACTGCTCATCACCAAGTGGTGTGTGTTGTACTTTTCACAGCTTTGAGCTATGGGGGTTTCTAAATAAAATCCTGACTTCTTTGTTGTTCTTTGTTTGATGACCCTTTTTTTCCCTCCTTGGGGTGGTTGGGGGTGGGGCTGGGGGTGGAAGGTTAAACTGCTTGTGTGTGAAAACGGAGTGCCTAAAGTTTGAAGGCTTGTAGGGATGAGAAGTTTGTTTGACAGGTAAGGAGGTGTTTTGCTTTTGTTGTCAGACACAGCAGCACATATGAGGTATCACATAGACAGAGAGCGTACACACTTATAATATGTAAGGCTGCATTCACAGTGACAACATCTCTGAGTTCAGGCAAAAAAACCAGACAAAACAACAAAAAAAAACAACTTCAGATTTAAACCTGGTTCAACCATTGCCAATTCAATTCACTGGACAAATTCAGTACATGAGGTAGATTACAATGTGGCATGTGCCGTGGAGCATCGCACTAGTTCTACTGTTTACCGGACAAGCTTTGGGGCGGATCAGCAAATACTTGCATTGTAACAATCCAAAAACAAAACATGGCCACCTAAATCCAACTTTGGAACAAGATCTGGGTAGTGTGCGTTTGTATTTTTCAGACCAGTTGCCACCAGTTCTCAGCGTGTTGTCATGCTCTGGCCTCATGGCTAAACCCTTGGGCCTATAAATGACATACAAGATCCATAAATACACTCATATATATTCCTACAACTTGTTTTAACTTGGAGCTGACAGAGATACCATCTGTCATAACTACACTTGAATGTAATAAACCTACAAGTAAAACTAAACAGACAAGAAGCACAGTTGTCTTAATTCCCTGGATTTATTTTGACGGTGACACCAAACTTTGCGCACTGATGCACAAATTCACCGTCTCAGACACAAAATGTTAGACATTATTCCTGGCAGAGCCTGACATAGGTGATAGTTAAGCTGATCTGTCACACCATCAAGCACGTGTGTGTGTGTGTGTGTGTGCACTTGTGTTTATATGCATAGCATGTGTGTGACTTTGCATATTTCTACTATATTGTGGCATATGGGATGAATGCCACTGCAGGGACACTGGGCAGGCGTTATTCAATCCTCGTGTTTGTGGGCTTTGGCTGGGTGCCATGCCACATTACCACCCACAGAGAGGGGAACTTCAAAGAAGGTTTGGGGGCTTTTTCCCTGAGTGGAGCCACTGAATCTTCTGCCTGTTAAAATAAACTCCAGTTACAGGGGCATGTCCTAATTGGCTCCAAAAGCCATCAGTTTGTTTATCTTTAAACCAAGGCTGACTTATTTTTACTGCGTGCACTCTGTGTGAATCCCCTCTGGAGCTAACATAAAATATGCTAGTTGGTTGATAATTTTGTCCAATGTTCCTCAGACATCCACAACACTCTGACAGCTGTGGAAAGACTGACACCTTTGTTGTATTAGTGTTGCGCTCTTTTTTCGTTTTCTTTACTTCAATTTCTACTTAATGTTGCATTACAATACATAAAGTGTTTTATTTTGCAAGTAATCTTCGAACGTATCGATTTCACTATGTTGCCTGCACTTAAATAACCTCACAGGAATACATATTTGCTAAAAGGGCTCTTTTCCATCTCTGCCTTCCAAACAAACAGATGCAATGACATTAAGGAGGGCAAAGAGGGATATGCAGCAACATCCTTTTCGGAAGCAACAGTAATAAAATAAAAACACTATACTAAAGCACTGCCTCATGGAAACATGTTATGACTCTTGGCCTGAAGTGGGAAGAACTTTATGGCAGGGTTATAAAGCTGTTGTTTACAGCATACATTAGGCATTTACACCTAGAATCAACACATTTAATGTAATGCATTGTGTTGCATGAATTAGACTGGTAATGTTGATAATGGTGTAGCCTGACCGCGCTTTTGCATCTCTTCGAGACTGTCCTACCAAGAAAAATTATTGTTGTTTCAGCAAGTTCATCTATTTATGGTCAAGTTACTGAAATATTATTGGAGAAGGTGATGTTATTATAGAGCAACAAAGTCTATGTAGGGAGGGAGGGTCAACAAAACATCTGCTATTTGATTTCCATTCCCTACTGATTGTTACAATGTGGGTTTCTTTTATCCACAACCTCTGTCGTAACCTTTATGAAGTAGCACTGTGGCCTAATGGTTAAGGCACACCACATAATCATAATGCCCAAAGTTTGATTCCCAGCTGGGGAACGTTTGTTTGCAGGACATTCCCCTCTCTATGTTTTAACCCAAATCACAATCAGAAAATTTGTTAATGTGTCTGTGTAAAGGGTAGTTATAAACAGTGTATTTTATCATTTGGATATGTTGTTTCGGTTCATATATTTTTTTAAATCTTCTTGGATTTTTGTCACAACCTGGGATGTGTCAGGCTAAAATCCTACACACTTAACCTGAACAGCTTGAGCTGTCGTGGCGCACCTCAGGTGATTAACCCCTTCTGTTGGCACCAAAAACCAGAGGAAGGTGGATATAATCTCCTGCAGCTGGCTGGCTGTTTGCTGGTGTGGCTCAGGTGGTAGGTCGAGGCGTTCTTGAGAAAAACGCTGAACCTCAAATTGCTTCCCGAGAGCAGGCTCGCACATTGCATCGCTGCTCGGCCACCATCAGTGTGTGACTGTGTGTGATTATGTGAAAGGCGCTGTGAAGTGCTTCGTGCTGCTCAGATAGAGAAACACTCTCTGTTCTGTAAGTGCAGTACATTTACAGTGATGCTGACAGTATACAGTATATGAACTGCCACCCGCCCTGACTGCTACATGAAAGCTGAGTGTTAGACCTCTGGTCTGTGTTACCATTAGGTCGCTCTGCCCTATGTGCATGGCTTCAGTCATTACATGCATTGTGTAGGTATGTGTCTTTGTCAGTTAACTTCAGCACTGCTGCCTTTCAGATCAATTCCCTCTATTACCAGGTGTCCATCAATCCTTCCATCCTTCCTTCTTTCACTGCTCCATATTTAACAGGATTGAACAAATGGCAGTTTCCATTAACCGAGCATGTGTAGGTCGCGTAGAGTTGAAGATGGAGGAGAGGTACCTGTTTTAAATCTCTCCCTGCTTCTCTTTCACTGTCTCTTTCTCTCTCTCTCTCTGTTTTTCCCTCCTCAACAGATAGGAGTTGTGTCTCAGCTCTCTGTAGAACCAGCTCACTCTAAGCCAGGGATTAAATGATTCACTTACCAGCCGCATTTTAATCCTCACTGTCACACTCTCGCTCACACACACACACACTCACACTCTCTCACACACACACACACACACACACACACACACACACACACACACATACACACACTTCTTTGCTTCACGTGGGTCCACTAAATTGAATTATATTTGAATTATATCAGAGCTAGATATATGTAATTAAACATTGGCATTCGGCTGTGAGTGGAAACTGGGTGTTAAAGCAAGCACATCCAGCAGAACGTATCCTTACGACAAATCAGCCATGTGTTCCATTATAAGCACATTAGGTGGAAGTACTTGTCTAATGAGGTGATTGAGTGTTTCAGCAGGCTGGGGTGTGTGCCATCTGCTTGCAGCACTGTGGCTTTAAATCCAACAGATGAATATTATTATATGTCACTCTTTGGCTGTTGTTACCCCCTAAGCCCACAGCATGTAAAGTAGCATGGTGAGATTTCATTTTGCAGGTCATTTATCAAGGATAAATACCAAACATTTGCTGGTTCCAGCTTCTCAAATGTGCAGATTTTACTGATTTCCTCTGTTTGATATCAGTGTAAATTTTATATCTTTGGCTGTTGGGCAGAGAAAAACAGGCAATTTGAACAAACAATAGTGGATTCTGGGAAAGAGTGATATTTTCCAGAGTAAAAAAAAAAAAGATTGAGCTCGATAATTCAAATAATTATTTGCAACCCTAAAGGCATGTGAAGAAAATGGTATTTTACATAGATATGGCATCTTTAATCAAGAGTCTCTACCATTGTCATCTGACTAAATAGTTTCTTGGTGAAGAGGAGGATAAACATTGAAACACTGACTCACTGCGGTTCTGGTGCCAACCTTGGCATCCAGTGTTTTGGTGCTCCTGCTTATTCATTGTTTCCCTCTGTGTTTGTTTTAACTCTGTGCCATGTGCTTCTTACTCATTCAGTAAGAGCTTTTGAATGTGCCAGCTTGCATGGCTCTTGATTTTCGCTGCTGTCCCAAGGATATTATATGACTAAACCCAGCGCATTCAAGATTTCATGTAGTCTTTGGGGCTTTTCCTTCACAATGCCACATAAAGCAGCAGCCAGCTCTGCTGCACCACAGGGCTGTTTACCCTCACTTCTCCTTGTACGCTGCTCATAGCACTATATGTCAAGTCTGGTAAAGTCTTCAGATGATATAACCCTACTAGTCTTACAGATGCGAGGGTGCTCACTTGACAATATGGTGCTCTCCAAAACAAAAAAGGAACTTACAGCTCAATGCACTTAAAACACCTGAGTTGAGGATTAACTTCAGATAAAGCCTTTCACTTCATCATCTTCAGTCTGTCAGCAGCACAGCTGTGAATGTGGTGGACTTCTTATTTCTGGACAACAACACTTCCAGCTCTCTCTCTTATGAGAGGAAAGCCAGTTCACCACCCCCATTAATGGTCTTGTGTGCCCCATTACTGTGCGCCCCATTACAACCTGCACTTGCACCACGGACATGGACAGCATGTACTTGTTGCTCACAAGGCAAAGAGGCTAAATGGCGACCAACTGTTCTCAGATGAGGATCTGCATGATGGCGGAGCCAAGAAATAAGCAAGAAAGTGCTTGGCTGACCCGTCTCACCCAGGAAACCATCTGTTTCTGAGGACTCCCTCAAGAAAATGATACTGTTCTCTCTCAGCTGGCAATATCTACCACATCAACAGCTCCTTATCCAGTTTGGTCTCTTAGCTCAGCAAGCCAATTAAGATGAATAAAGTCATATCAACTGTCATTTCAAGATTAAATTCTATTAATTGCAACTCTTACAACAGATTGGAGCATGTGGACCTGCAAAAGATGTTTATGAATTGCTAATATGGACCATTATCTGTTTCCAAAATGCTTTCGAAATGAGCCAAAGGTATGTGTCAAAATCATTGATGATATTGAGTCTCTTATCACTTTGTCAATAATTGATGTAGACTTAAGTAAAGTTATATTTTTCAATGGTATAGTAGCTATTCTGCTCGTCACAATTGTTCCATTCTTTAGCCCCTTACCCTAACCATCACAAATAAATGTGTAACCCTAACCTAAACCTAATTCTAACTTCAAACTATAAAACCAAGTCTTAACCATCAAACAGCCCTTTGAAGTTGATTGGACTGACCAAAACGTCCTCACAAAGATGGTTCCAAACCAAAATGTATCCAAACAACCACAGAGGGACATGTACACACACATACACAAAGATTATTACATCCCTCCTCTGTTTTCCATTATATTGGACGGCACAGGTAGTGCACATTCCCGCTACAGTGGTAGTGATTATTTGCTCTCTGGTGTCCACTTGTAAAGGCATATAAGAGCTCATATGTATCATCTCTGATGCCTACATTTTTTTGATAATGACTGCAATATATCAGATTCAGACTATGAGAACACTGTAGCTACCGGAAGCGTGTGTGTGTGTGTGTGTGTGTGTGTGTGTGTGTGTGTGTGTGTGTGTGTGTGTGTGTGTGTGTGTGTGTGTGTGTGTGTGTGTGTGTGTGTGTCCTCTGCTTACAATCAGTTTTCTCTGCACATTCACCCCAGTGTAATGTTTGCTTCATACATGTAAGCACACTTATTGAAAGTATGGTCCCAACCTACTCTTTTTTGGTGCTCCAGCAAACACATTATCTGTGTTTCTTTATGTTAATTCAGAACGTAATAGGTTGATAGTGGTGCAGTCCGCCTACATGGGAGATAATGTTTTATTTATTTAGTTAGTCATTTTAGGAAGTTTGGTTTTCATACAGATTTTTACTAATAAGAACAGTAGTAGGATAACAGACAGTAGTGCTCATGTATTTACATAAAACAAAAAAATTAAAAAATAATAAAAGTGAACCATGTGCAGGCCCCCTTTCATGAGCAAAACTCTGTACTTCATCTGAAATTCTAACGGTATGCTGAACACTTTGCAATTACCTTCAGTAAACAGCCCAGTAAGCCCAAATAATAGCTGCAGATGTTAGTGTCATGTTGACAGCAACAAAGTTGGACACTGAATTTGGCAGAAATAGACAAAAACCAGACCTCTGTCCCTGCAAAAGGATGACTCCTTGGTCAAAAAAAAGTAAAAAAATAAAAACTCGGAGATAGCGATCATATCATCTAAAGTTTGGATCCAAAAAAATTAAAAAGCTCCAGATAAGCACAAACCATGGAATGAATTCCTCACGCGGTTAATGCTGCATCAGCTGGAAACTGCACAAAGAAATGAAGTGATGAATCAAAAAATGATTTGATTTAAAATTGTATGTATATGTTTCACAGCCAAGAGAGGACAGGAGAAGGGCAGCACATTAGAAATGGATGAGACATGGATGATACGAATTTGAAGAGGTTGCATCGAGGGGTTTGAACTCCAGATGCCCCCTGAATTGACTTTATCGCAATCCAGGGGACAAGATAACGGCTAGACAATAAAATGATGAAAAAATTATGAGAAAGATAAAATGATTGCAAGAAGAAATACAGACTGTTACGCCTCAGAGCAGAATTTTGCTTTCCAACTTGTTTTGCTTCCTTCATGAAACATGAATCTGACTGGACCTTAGCTAGCTCAGAAATGTCCATTCCGTGTTAAAACTTGCAACTTGATCATGTACTTTATGAATGGATTTAATATTTATATATTCATTTTTGTATAATGAAGATGACATCAAAATCTGTCCAGAGTTCAGATCCTTTCCTGAATGAATGCTTGACAATGCAGCCCATTATCCATAATTCCGCCATTGTGTTTGTGCCTTTCAAAGTTAGAAGTGATTTGATTCAATCTGTACCACACAGGCTGGGTCATTTCTTTTCATTCCTTTTTTTCTTCTGTTCCCTATCAAACTGTTTTTTTTATTTCATTCTATGTACTATATGACACCAGATTCCTGCATATAAAGTTCTTCATTGTGATTCTTTTATTTCTGAAATGCTTTTGAAAAAGGCTTTTTCTTTGAGAAAGAACCAAACTACAATGTAAGATGTGGAAATCATAGCTTTATAAAGAGCCATATTATAATCAATCAGTGCAATAAGTGGAATGACTATGCACTTTAGTAACAACTTCATCCGCACAAAATTGAGAGTCGACATGAATGTCTTAATTCCAATGCATGAATCACAATCATTATGTGATTGTGCCAAATGCATCAATTTTTTGAGGATTTAAACAAAAGAGCTGTTGCGCATCTGGCTGTTCTTCCTGACAAATGGAGGAATGAAAGGCTTCAGAACTCAAAATGAAGAAGTACAGTAATGCAGCTTTCTAAACACCTTTAGAAAAACCTGTCTAAAATACTGCATTGTGGGAATAGGTTTTCAGATGGATGGATGGAGAACCACTCCACTGTCATCAGCAATCAAAGCGTTGTTTCAAAAATGTTTCTTATTCTATTTTAATCTGGTACATTAGTCATACACCTTCCTAAAATGTGCCTGTGAGACATGAAGGGAGAAACTTGCTATTTTTTGAGCAGAGGGATGATGGAAAGGTGCAAAAAGACAGATAATGTCTAGACAGGCATTAAGACTTTTTGTTGCCTGCTCCAATTTTTATGTAGGGTTTAATGTGTCTCCAAGGTAGCACTCACATCACCATTACAGATGTCAGTGACTGACAGTTTGTGTATCTGTGTATTTGGGCAAAATGTACATTTTGATGGGTGACGTGGACTGACAGCAGAGTGCAGTGTTTGAAAATAATGTGACCCCTCTTTAAAAAAAAGTTGAAAATTAATCAACTTTTGACAGATTGCAGGTAGAACATGTCCACTGCTAAAATTCATGTCTCAGTGAAATTCATGGACAGCAAGGAAAGGTTTCAACAACACAGTGTAAATGGTTACATTTATGTTTCTGTGAATGTAGCGGATGTAATGTGTCATATATGAACACTACCTATAGCTGTTCAGCAAACAGGGCTTTGTTTATCATGAGATTAGATTTTAGAGGTGTTAGAGGTTCTGATAGCTGGTTTCATTTTGGATCTGGTTATAAGATGTTAAAAAACCCAGAATCATTAAGCTCTGCGACCATCGAATCCCTTATTGAATCTTTCATTCATGATATCTCTTAGATAGTCTCTTTTTAACACTGCAGGCATCTGTAAACGAAAATAAACTAACAACATATACAAACACATTCTCACTCAGCACTCAACACCTGAATCTTCTAAAGCATGGATACACTCCACCATGGTCAAAGAAACAACTGTGGAATGCAGTATTCCGTTACATTGATTAAAATTTTATCTTAACATGATGGACGGTAGAGTGCTGCTGCTCCTCCTCAGCCTATCACTGCCAGTACATTGTATTCGGTGACCTGTGAACCAATGATTTCGCCTTCACATGGCCTGAAGTGCATTGTGCATGCAGATTTTCTGATTTATAAAGCACAAACATAAGTCAGGGCAGCGTTAATGAAGCTCAGAGTGACAGAAGATGCTAAACCATTTCATCACCATCAAATCTCTGTGGTTTAAGTAAGATCCTGACTGAAAAATATAAACTTTACATTTCTTTTCAATTAATATGTCTTCATTTCCCACTAAACAAACTACGCAAAAACATATGAAACGCGACATGAAAGGAATCATATTAGATAAAATGCTACAAACCCCATCACTAGCATCCTCTGTCTACCACACGTCTACAGAGCTGACCAGGGAATTCTTTTAGTTTAAGACCAGGTGGATATCAACTTGTCAACTTCAAATTGTTCCGCCCATAACTGACAAAATAAATTATAGCAGCTGTTTGTTTCAAACCCATTTTTTAGTATAAAATGTTTACCTATTCATGTTTTCCTTATGGGACACTCCTCAAAAATCCCAGAATTTTTGTGTAGTCAAGAGTGTATCTACTGGGAAAGAAGTGTGAGGCTGCAGTGGTACTTCATAAATGTGATATTTTGTCTCCCTCTCTCAGGCTCAGGTAAAAGTTAGAGGTCACATTTAACTGCATGTCATTTTTTTTTTTTTTTTTTGAAACTTTTGATATTGGCCAGAGTGAAAAGAGGGAGCATGGCTGAGGTTACTGGGAAGGCAGATGTGTCTGTGATCTTTCAGGAACTAGCTGGATAAAAAAGCTGGGGTCTTCTATTCATATCGCTCTTTCCCCCCTGTTTTCTCACACCTTTTGAAAAATTGGCAGTTCAGCTCTGGAGTGTGTTGTATTCTCCTGGAGCCTTCTCTCTGAAGCAGATAAAACAGCATCGCTAATATTCCCATTGTGTCCTGCCCAAGGCAGAGAGCTCACTATCTTGTTCACTATCTCTCTTAACCTTATGTATATTGCCCATGACAGTGGATGGAAGGTGGGGTTTAAATCTCTCTTTCACCTTCACACCTTTCCTCATCCTTCTCACTGTTCACTCAGTTTGAGCCTTTCATATATGGGAAGGGCCCCAGTGTGAGGACAATCAGCTCACACATGGATGAGGACAGCACAGTTAGAAAGACAGGAAAGGAAATGGAAAGTAATTTAAAATAAAGGGGAATGCTGAATGTAAATAGTAGCTGAATTCACTGTAATTGATTTTCTTTTGGCCCCTCTGAGGCAGAGGAACTCCACAGCAAGCTGAACACGCAGCCACAATATCATCGCTTTATAAAGTTGTGGTGAAAGTGTCAGCAAACAATTGCCCATTTACACATCTAGCAGACAAAGACCTACATTAGCATTCATTTGGAGTCATGCTTCTGGCAACATGATGAATGTAAATCAGATATTTGCTCCTTCTGCTCAATATCCCTTCTCTGGCTCCACCAACTCCTGAGAAATATATCTGGCACTTCATCGTACTGGGTACTGTGGCTCACTATGATTAGCAGCTAGTTGCTAACGCTGTCTGTGTTTACTTGTTTTTTGTAAGCTAAAATGGCATTTAATCCAGTGCTAATGTGGATGTATTGATTGCTTGAGCTGAACATTTTAGTTCTTCAAAAGAAAACTGGTGAATAATAGCAGAAACATTAACATCAATGCGAGCGCCCTAATAATGTTCGTCCAGCAGTTCAAAGTTGTGAAGAGTTTCTGCAGCACAGTCCCTCCAAGCATCCTCACTGATTCTCTTTGTGCAGGGTCTCTATCCTCTCAAGCGCAAACACCATGAGATGAAGAGAGAAATGATACGCCTCTCCCCAAGTTTCCATTTAACTTGTCCCTCTTACCCCCTCTGACATCATACTCGCTAGTGTGAATGTCACTCTCACACACACACACACACACACACACACACACACACACACACACACACTCAAATAGAGGCACATACTGTAGGAACATCTCGGATTAAGCATGACCTGGGGGTCAGCATATGCTGTTGGTGTAGCGTGCTTGTGTTTCAGTTTCTCACTCAACACAATGTATCACACACTCTAACCAGCTACACACGAGGCATCCGGGAGCCCTCAGGGAATCGTATTCATTTACATTTTTGACATTATATTGGTTTTCTTGAATGTACATTTAGAACGTCATAATAGGACAATCGAGGAAGAGGGAATAAATGACTATAGAAATGATTATGGAGCATAAAATTAAGTATGTTAATTAATAAAAACACAGCCTGTACCTCTGCCGTCCACTTAAAGACATAAGGGCCTTCGTGAATTGTCGACCTTTACCTTTCCCGCACTTGGCCATGAAATAAAATGACCTGCATTCTGAGCGGAGAAATAAGAGTAAAGAGAAATGGAGAGGAGGGAGTTCAAGTTCAAGTTCAGACAATTTATTATCATCTGCATTGTAATTATAGCAGCACATATCAACCCAGAGCAAAGCCTGTGCCTCGGCTACTGTCAAGGACAACATAAGTGATCCAAGAAGATTTTTTTTTTTTTTACACATTCCAAAGACTGCATCAGTTCAGTGTAGTGGCTGTCACCGCATGAGTCTGTCTGACTCTGAATCACGGTCAACCCATTTGCAACCTAATTTCAGAGAATAACATTATACATTAAGTAGTGGTTAAAAATACACAACATATAGTAGATAAAAATAGCACCGCAGTTTGCTATTACCAGGTCTTACTGCCTGTGGATAAACTAAAAGCTATGGCCCAAAACTATGATGGCAAGACCATGATGACATGATAATGTAAAAAAAAAAAAAGCCTGGTGTGAATGTTGCCCTACATACTCTTGCTGCAGCAGAGAAAATATATCTGTGTATTAACTATTCTAAAAGAAAATGTGATGACTTATTCAGCACTCAGGAGTATGTACATAAATTTATGCAATTAAAAGTGGTTTGGGCCAACCTGCCCCATCATATAAAATTGTACTTCTCAGCTGTGTTAGTTCTTAGGTCGCCGCAAGAGGAGCAGTGTGGGTTGGAGGTGTGTGTGTGTGTGTGTGTATCGGCTGGCAAAAACCTTGCATATAAAAAGAGTGTGGTTTTGGTTTCATTTATGAATTTCTGCCTTATCCTCTGCCTCCCAATTTAACAGGTTGAAGTGAAAAGTCATCTACATTTATAAATCGCTAACTCGCGCCCTCTGTTGAGCCGATCCCTGAACAGTTTGATCAAATCCCTCTCAAAATGTGATGCCTGCATATTCCATTTCACTCACAAACCTGTCACATTAAAGCTCAAAAAGCTCTTTTTATAACACAAAATTGTTCATTGAGCTTTTTCTCATATGCAGTTGGCACATTCAGACTAGGTAAAGAAAATCTGGAAGTGGTAATTTCTACTGCACATTGCAAGTTACTGAAAATTGGATGATTTTCTATTTGCAGTCAGTGATGATCTCTTAAGTTTTGTTGGCACTGAGAAAGAGCTCATGTTTACAGCGCAGAGAGAAGTCCTTCACTTCGGCCTGTGAGCATCCTTATCCTCGTTGTAGATCAGTCCAGTCATCTGCTGGGTGTTAAATCACAGATGTGGTCTGGTCCCAATTTGGCAGAAAGTCTAGTTCATCTTTCTTTGTCTAGAGAGTCTGGCTGTCTAGTCAAAAAGAAGGAAGTCCAATTTGTTTGTGAGAGGTAAGACAACAGGTGTGGGAAATGCCTCACAGAATACAGATAATATCTAAGCTCAGTTTAATTCTCACTTTCCTCTGCCTGGGAGTAATGTTTTGTGATCAAGCATGTTTCTCAGGCTGTGCAGCCATCCCTGTATGTCACCCGCAATTTCTCTCTCCTGCTATTTCTTATATCCTTTTTCTTTCACCTCCTTTGTTTGCACAGGTGAGTCTAAATCTTTCATTTCTTCAGGAAACAGTGTTTGCTTTCAAAGTCTGCCATTGGTTTTGGTTTCTATGAGCTCCTTAGTCAAACACACAAGCTTTCATTGCCTGCCTGTTAAATCATCCCAGTGTAATACTTTAAGTAAACGATTTCTCAGAATAAGCTGGTGATATAAAATGGAAAGCTGCTCCAACTGCTTTGGAGAATGATCGCATCGCCGCAGCTATTGCATCCACTCTCGGGGAGTTATGGCGAGAAATGGTTTAGAGAAATCGGCTTGGCTGAGAGCACAGATTTTGTGTTGATTGATGTGACGCAGAAGGGGCAACATTTTTTTATAGCCTTTTTGGTGGACGAGGATGTTTTTTGAAGACTGCAGTCAATCCTTTACATGTGAGACTGTGGATGTTTATTTTGATGTATTCTGTGTGTGCCATTTTAGAATAATACCATATCTCATACAGTACATTATCTAGATCTATCCTGGCGTTTTTCAAACTGCTAGAAGAAACGTTAAATTTAAGCAAAAGATAAACATAAAAATATTGACACATCATATTCCTTTTGACTTATATTTCATATTTATTTTGACTTTGACAAAATATAGTTGACTAGCGCTCCAGAGGTCTCTTAAGTTGGTTTGTGTCCTAATTGGCTGTGGTAACATAGACAGAGGTGAGCACGCTCCTTCTGGGACATGTCTTGGAAAGACTGCAATCAGAGCAGTCATCAAAATGAACACAACAGCTGCAACATCTGAAGCAATATGGGCAGTAACAGCCCAACAGATGTAGTGAAATTATGTAAACAATGTTTGATTTAAAAAATTTAAAACATGAACTTCGGCAAATGTTTTATGCCGAAGAAAATGCACTTAACATTTAGCACTTGCAAGACCTCAAGGATAGACATATTGCATTTTGTAAACAGTTCGTTGAGTTTGTTTACCAGAAAACCCCACAAGGCATCTTTAATTTCCACTGGAGATTTTAGAAATTTCACATAAATTGAATAATACACTCAAAGTCAAAAGTGCCTTTCCAGAATGATCACTGAAGTAATGTAAGGATTTTTTGAAAGAAAGAAAAATGGGGCAGAAGTAGGTTAAATACTCGTGTCTAAATGGTTCTTCCTCTCTTAGTATACATGTGATTCATCATTTAATCACCCGAGAGCTGTGCTTAAAGGTTACTACACTATGGTGAAAATTTTCCATGAGAACTTTTTTTTTTTTACTCCTAAGTTGGAACTTAAAAGAATTTCACAGAACTTTTATAAACATAGCCTCAGATCTTATGTATTTTAGTATAAAAGTGCAATGTAGAGGATAAAAACTTCCAGCAAAACTTCATAAGAGGTATTTCCTGTCAATGCTACTTGATTTGAACCTTTCATCTGTCTGCTGTCTGTTAGTACTTTACTGCTGCGTAACCTTGTAGCAGACAGGCAAGAAAAGGTCCACCCTTGTCCCAGAGGCATTAAGAACAATGTAAACACTGAAGTGGCCGCAGCGAACTTTGAGAGACAGTCAGGTCGCGGGGTTAAATGTCTCCTGGTGACTCATTCCTTGTCAATAAGGCCGAGGTTGAAGGGTCTCAACAGCTGCTCATGAGGGAAAAACAGAGGGAGGTTTTTTCAGACAGGAGCTCACAAGCAGGAGGGACGAAACAGACTGAGCTTTATATAGAGGCTGAGGTGACCTTTGACCTTTTGGGAAATTGGGAAGAGAGGAAGTGTTGTATGATGTACAAATGACTTTAATGTGTAACAGGAGGATGAGGGAATGTAGTTGAGTTAAATACAGAATGCTCTGTTTATAGGCCGCACTGCATTCATGATTCTGTCTTCCTGTCTCAGTGTCTATTCTCTGTCTATACTTTCATCTCTATGGGGATGGTCATTCTTATTTTTCATCACAACATGCCAATATACAGGAAGCATTGCCAAAACGGGTGGGGGGAAAGGGTGTAGAGTCCATGGAGAGAAGCGGAAGTGAAAAATTAGACACAGAGGTTGAAAATGAAAAAAAAGAGCGATGAAAGGGATGGAGATGTAAACCAGAACAAGAAATATCTACTGTAGCCGTTTAACTGCTGTAGTACTTACATATAATAGGATTACAGTGACCAGGGCTCAACATTTCAGAGCAAACAAATTTTGTTCCACGGATAATGTAGCACGAAATAGAACAAACAAAACCTCGGATGATTTAATACCCACTTTAATACCCACTGACAATTTGTGTGAGTGTGTGAGAGCAGCTGAGAAGCATAGAGAATGTCTGCATGTATATGTGTGAACTATTAAATTATAGCAGGACAAAAGTGCGAATACTGCATGGATTGATTTTCAATTCCTTTTATAAACAAGTGTGGATAAAATACAAACTGGATTTGTTGTTTACTGGGGAGTGCTTTGGCGCTGTATCAAAAGACTTCAAAATTGTGTTATACACTCTAGTGACTTGTTGCCTAGCATTTTCTGTGACGTTTAAAAGGGGGAGACCTGGGATGATGACTATATGGGCTCCAGTTATCTCCAAGTAGATAATCTAAGTGGCAGTATCCTCAAATGCAGCGGTTCCCAGAAAATGTTGGCTTTTGTTTTGCCAAAGCAAAACGATGTCTACTCACAGCCCCTGTATATATACACAAAAAAACACACTATATATATATATATATATATATATATATATACACTATATTGTATTATTGCAGTAACATCTGTGTGATCATGAACAAATACAACATTATAAGAGAAAGTGTGTGATTTGCACATGTGTGTGATAGGGAGAGGCAGAGCGAGCGAGAGAGAGGAGGGGGGTCATTTCTGTGCGTAGTAGACAGTTCTGACAGTTTTCGTTTGTTGTGTTCGTTCCTCCTTGCTGTTGTTACCAGCATCCATGGTTGCATCTATATGTTTTTTCGAGCATGTGATCTGTCAACAGCAAGGCTAAAATACAATGGCAAAAGGCGAAGTGAATCTGGAGCGTGTTGTGTTCACACTGCACAGGATAAGCGAACTGCAAAACGGACTTGAAGCAAATCCAACTGAGAACATTAGCTTTGAATGTGCTATGCTAGCAACACAGCAAACTAAACAGTTTGAAAGAGCACCAGTCAATAGGGAAACTCTAACTCAGTCATGTGGCATTTGGTTGAAGAGTGGTGGAATTATGATCACTCAGTCAATCAGTAAGTCAGTCAGTCACAGACATTTACGATTATGGGGCTGACCCTGCTGTTACGGTCCAGGCTAAAACCTAAATCAAATCAATATTTGCTGTGACCACCCTTTGTCTTAAAAAAAGCAACAGTTCTCTTTTGAACACTTGTGCTCAGTTTTTCAAGGCACTTGGCAGGTAGGTTGTTCCAAGCTTCTTGGATTACTTGCCACAGTTGTTCTGAAGTGATTTAGGCTGTCTCAGTTTCTTCTGTCTCTTCATGTAATCCCAGACTGACACAAGGATGTTGATGCCAGACCATCTGTGGCGGGACGCCTTGTTCTTATTGTCTCTGAAGGTAGTTGTTTCTGACTGTATGTTTGCGGTCACTGTTGTGCTGCAGAATGAATTTGGGATGGATCAGATGCCTCCATGCTGGTCTTGTGTCTTTGAAAAGAATCTAAACATCTAAAGCGCGTAAAACCGTGGCACAGTGCTGTATATACATGCATCCAGATGAAAGACATGTCATAATCACACTCTCTCTATATGTGTCTTTTTCTATAGTGGAACTTTTCTGTTTTCTGTTAAATCGAAGGGTTTGACAGATCACACAGGTCTTGTTTTGTTTCTATTAGACCAGGCCTTGGTCAGTATGCTGTGTATCTGTTTACAGGCGCTGATGTTAGTGAGTGTACCTGCTGTTTTTGTGGACAACGCTGTGCCCATACTAAAGATGCAGTCAACTATCCTCTCAACAACACATTTGCTCAGGGAATTATAAACAAGCAATTACATGCTGTATGGCCATGACTTTAGCTGTCGGTGCATTTGCATTTATACAGATGTGGCTGCGCGCTCAGGTAGCCTACATTGTCTACAGTGTTGCAGTATAATGTACAGTCTATAGCTCCCTGCTGTAGAATATACAACATACAGCGTAGCTCCCTGCAAGAATGTGATTTATAGCTGCCTTGTGAAAAGCAGTGTGTCTTACAGAAGCAGTGAGCTGAATGCCCAGAGATAGGAAATATAATGGCATTACACAATCATCATCATCATCATCATCATCATCGTCGTCATCATCATCATCATCATCATCAGTGAACACTATACTACATTTATTTCCCTGTAGCCATTTGCATTTACTGCTTTTACTAATCCCTTTGAATTCTGTGTATCATTGCGTAACTGTTTTGCTAATCTGAGAACTAATTGGTTTGATGTGTTGCAGACGGTGGCACATAAATTGCCAAATATAATGAAGCATGCAAATGGGAAATGTGAAAAGAACTACTGTTCAAGAGAAGTTAGTGAACTGTATGAAGACACGGTGACACCAGGAAAAATACATTTTCTACTATATTAAAATTAAAAGATGTTTCTTTTTGAAGAAGTTAAATTTTAAAACATTTCTGTTTAATATATTGATTCTGTGTGCCTTTATTTATTCCGCTTTCTTTCATCTTTACCCTGCTTTTGCCAAAGTTCCTCCATACTGCATCGTTTTATAAATTAAAACTGTGGAGGATCAAAGTGTCTCATTAAGAGGCAGATACAAATCCCACAAAAAAAGCAGCTATATGTCAGAAATATATGTTCAAAACACATTGTACAATGAATGTAGAGTGAGTTTTAATTTTTTTTTCTCTTTCAATTTTTATATAACGCTTATGTTGTGCTAAATGTTATGTAAATTCAACTGATTTCCACACACTGCAGCTCTAACTATGCATGTATTGATCCTATCCACTTCAAGATGTACAGTATTTCCCTTCTTCTTTTGGTCCGCTATCTTTACATCGAACTTCATCACATCCATCCCCACCACCTCCGTCTATCTGATACTCACTCACTCACTCACTCTCTTTGTTCTTAAGATCTACTCACCCTTTTGTCCATCTGGCTCTTTGACCGGTGAGCGATAAGGAGGAGCAGCTGACAAAATCCTCTTTAACTTCCTGTCTTTCAACTGCTCTTGCTAACTTGCTCTTTACTCATCAATCTATCCCTTTTTCCACTCTGTTTTTTTTTTACCTTTCTCCTGCCCCTGTGTTGCAGGAGACTGATTCAAATCACGTTCAGTGACTGATCTCATGTTAAAATGTGCAGGGGAGAGACTGGGCCAGTGCTTATGATTATGGTGTACGTGACCTTATTCATGCACTAAGAATAAAACTGAAACAAAAAAACAAAACAAAAACAAAACAAAACAATATGACTTTTATAAATGACCTGGTTAATGTACGAAAGAGGATGATAAATAATAAAATAATTAAATTACATGAACATGCATCAATTATAGGTCTCCAATCTTACACTGGTCAAAGAACACTGCTTATTTTTTCTCCATAAAACCCACTGATCTTTATGTATTACGCTGTATGTTGACATGTGTGACATCTTAATGAGGTTTCCTCTTTTCTCTCTTCCTTTGTAATGGGTTTAGGTTCATCAAACAGCCTTTTCTGTGTAGTTACTCGTCCACTGAGTATTGGCTGATGCAAAATATATGTCAAGAAATGCAATTTTGTGTTTCTGCAAAAGGTTTTGTGCAAAAATTCCATCCAAACCAATATAAATGATTGGTCTTTGGGGTGATCCAACCAGCCCTCCCAATTAAATAATAATAAACACTTACATGCATGCTGATATTCTGAATAATTTATTTTGTAATTCATTCCTTTTTTAATTAACTAATACTGCATTGCTTTATACGTGTTTTTGTATTTTATGGTTGTCTGAGCTACCAGAACAGAAGTGTTCATTTTCCATTTCCTCCTTCTATGCATTTGTGTTTCAATCTGTGTGAAGTTACTACTTCAAAGGTAGGGCTGCATAAAGCTGTTGTGCTAAATAAGCAGTCCCACACAGGTGTTAATTAGACTATAAGTCTACAGCCAGAACATCTCTGTGAGGCTGTAATTTGTGGCAATTTTGAGTGAAATGCGAACAATGACGATGCTATCATGCTGATGTCAAGCAGACATAATGTTTACCATGTCTAAACTAATAATTTATCTTGTGTACATGCTAACATTTTCCACTTAGCACAAAACAGCTGAGATTCATGGGGATAGCATTTAATTTCATGAAGCAAACTATTAGGCAATTTACAGTTTTAAACTGATGGTGGTGTAACATTAAGAAATCATCAAGTTAATTCAAGTTATTACTCAGCCGAACTCCTTTCATCACTTTCATCATTCAACTCTCTAAATGTCTTTTTGGTGTTTGTCAGTTTGTAGAATTATGAAATAATCTAAAACTATAAAATGACCTTATTAAAAAACCTAAATGCTTTCTCTGTTTTCAGTCTCTCCTTGATAAATTCCATATTGATCTGTTCATCTAATATATATTTTTGGTAAACAACCATAAAACCTTCAATCTGCCTTTTCAGTACAAATAATCTCCATTTGTCATCTTAAAAAGTATCTGTTAAAAAGTTGGGTGTTTTATCCTTCATATTAAACAGCAGTTGCGGTCGGCTTGAGTTCAGTTGTCAGTTGAATAGGAAAAATTTTTTTACGATGGAAAAAAGTAGAGAAATGCCCACAGGAACATATAAAACCAGACTGGCCATAGACTCTACCTAAAACAGTCCACTTTTATGGACTAAACACTCACAGCTGGTATTAAAATGCACATGAGGAGATGCAACTACCCGTCTCACACTGACCTGTTGTCCTTCCTTGTTCTGAAGAACCATCCAATTGTAGGCAGGTCAGCTGGAACGAGGCCAGTAGGAAGCATGGGATGCTGCTAATGTGAATGTAAGGGCATCTGTTTCTTCTTCTTCGTCTTCTCCTTTTGCTTTTTTTTTTTACGGTCTATATTTTTCATGCTGCTCATGGATGACTCACTGCCCCCCTCTCTCTCGTGGTGTGTGAAATCATAGCCAGTGGTTTGGTTTGATGTTTACAAGGCTGTACAACAGAAGGCTCCCTTTAGGATGAGTAGATTTTAAAGACTCAAGAAGACCTTCTCATCAGAGGACCCCCTCTATTTCCCCTCAGTGTCTTTCTCCATCTTCACTTTCACGTTTCTCTATTCTTGAGTGAGGTATTTTATAGGGCTAAGTTCTGTCTTTATTTTGCTTTCACACTCACACACACACACACACACACACACACACACACACACACACACTCACTAACACGTACAGTACATGCTGATACTCACAGTCACTGTGCAGTCACCTTCCTGAACAGCAGGCAGCCCTGACAGTTAGACGGATGACAGAGTTTGGGCGTTCTTGACAGCATAGAACAACGACCTTGTTGTGTGTCCACAAACTCGCAACACAATGACGTACTTCTTTCTAATAAACGGCCCCATTGCCAAACAGAACGTTGACTTTGGGCATTTCTGCAAAACTTTTGTAATTGTGTTATAACGTCTTTATCATTCAGTGCTTCTGTTTTTAGTCTCGACCTCAACACTCTTACTGTAGCCTACTTACTCGCCTTGTTAAACAAAGGTCACCCTGGTTCAGGCGTTAGCACTGAATGCTGGCACTGGATGAAAATTGTGTTCTTCAGAAATGTTGAGTCTGGGGCACCGACCTGCTGATAAAATGTAGTTTAGTTTTTAACCAATGTCTAACTAACTTTACACCAGCTTGTGCATGCCCAGTGTACGTGAATGGTCATGTATGTATGCATTGTTAGTTTGGATGGAGATCGTTTTAAAATGTAAACATAGTAGTGTGGAAATAGCCTCAGTACAGCCTCATTGAAGCGTTAGCATGGCTGTTGTCTAACTTTTGAATTCATCAGGAAAGCTTGTCCAAAGAAGAGAAGAAGAGTTAAACCCCTGTGGAAAAAACCCACAGGGAATCTAAACCAAAATGCATTCATTTATTAGCAACTTTGGACTCATGTTGATGATACCCATGCTGCATACAAAGAGTCAATTTTGCAGAAATAATAAGAAAATGCACTTCTGCTCCGAGGGACAGCTGGAGGACAGTGATGATAAATACGAGGAACAGTATCAAACAAATCAAAAACCGTGTTTCTGTCTTGAAACAGCGTGTTCCTTAACTAGCTTTTCTTCTGCTTAATTTAGCAAAAGAGAAATACAAGAAGCGATTTCTTGTACTTACTGATAGTATGTCAAGAGCCAATATTTTTCTTTTTATCTCATGTAGCCTTTTGAATAAATGTAACATAAGAGCATTTGAATTATGGGGCAAGTTGTTTGTCAACTCAGTTCTCTGGTTCTGCTCTGCAACTCTTGAACAAGAATCTGCACTTTTATGCCGACCACAGCAGAACAAGTGAAACATGACAGCACACTACACAAAGAGATATTTTATTGTTCAGACAAAGATCTCATCAGAGTGGCAGCTGGCATGGTGGGGTGTGTTTTCTGAATATGTTCTTCATTTGAGATACAAGACTACGAGAATGCTGGAGTGTTAGGCATCATTTTGTGCCGCTGTTTTGTGTGTCTGTGTGTCTTAATAATGGATGATTAAAGAAGACTGGAGTCTCAGCCATCTGCGTCAGCCACCTCGTGCTGCAGTTAATCACAGATTTAGAGAGAATAAACTTGTATGGGCAGCTTGAGTCCTTTCATCATATACCGCCTTTTTCGTCTCCGCATGAGAGCAAGGTATTTGCCCTCTCTTCACACCAGCTTTCTCTTTTCTTCTTTTTCTTTGGGAGTTTAATGTAATCAAATGTGGCCTTTAGTGAAAGCATTTTACTACTTTGCATTTGTTGCAAGATACCTGAGCACCAGCAGTGTCTAACACTTGATCTTTGAATAAAGACACTCACAGCAGTTTACACGTTGCTGATAGTTGCAGTGCGGCTTGTTGCATGATATATACTGTGTATGTCTTATTGTTAATAGACTGGCTACGACTGTCTACAGTGCTGACAAATACATATATAAAAGAAACTGCCTTTCAGTAGTCTTTCATAAAGATTATTCAGAACCTTAATGTTTTAAGGTATTTCATCTCTACTTACTATTACCTGATTAGATTCCTACTCAGTATGTCTGTAAGTGCTCTTATGTATTTCTAATGCCTTATGTAAAGCACATCGAATTGACAACGTGTTTGAAATGTGCTATGCGTATTGCCTTGCCTTTTGTTGCTTTAAATCCGACAAAGACAGCACTTTGGATTGATGCTCTCTTAGTGGTTGCAACACCAACTCCTGTGCAGAAATTGCTCCGTTTGCAGTCAAAAGGTCCACTAATGCATACAAGCATTGTGTGGTTGTATTTGCAGTATTTCTGGTTTTTATTTTATTTTTATTTTCATTTGTGTGAAGCACAGACAGTTCTCTGGATATGCAGATCCATGTATTAGCTGATATAACTCCCAATGCATACAGTAAAAATATGTTCTGTTTAGCAGTAGCAGGGTGGTGAAGTGAAACCATCCTCCTACTAAAGACACCATGTTCATATGTAATCAAAGCTGGTCTTTGAGCAAGAGGCTGAATCTGTAGCAGCCGCAGGGGTGTTGTACTGTGACTGCCCTGTGAACGGAGAAAAGCTGACGAGGAAATTTAACAATAGGAATCAATATTGCCTTATACAGTATCATAATTTTTTTCTGTGCATTTCTGCCAGAGCGTTCAGTTTGCTGACATATCATTCAGTCACTGAAAAGTGGGCCGGGTGGCTTTTGAACCTTCCAGTGCTTAGCTAGAACCTCCAGCTCAGCATAACCTGCCCCAGAATCCCAGCGCGTTTGACCCAGACCACATACAGTGTACGACACATCAACTCTTTCAGGCCGATGCTGTTCAGAATTTTGTTTCTTTTCTTTTTTTATCTTTCCACTTTTCCTACAACCACAGAATTTTTCCTAAATGTTCTGTTTTTCTCATTTTTCTAACCTTTTAACCGCCAGATATGTCGTGATATATTTACAGAACGTCTCAATCATAAACCTGCCCACATCCACCTTTTATATCTAAGCTGGATTTCACCCGGCTGGCATGAGCACAGACACTAAAAGCACATCATCACATAGACAGTTACTTCAGGTTTATTAGTAAGTGGAAAGTGGCCCATCTCCCTGACATTTATCGGGACATTAAAATATAAGATAGTGTGTATAAACGCACAGGCAGTTATTATCTTGTGGACATCAGTGATATAATTCAGTGCTCACATACTGTGCTTACAGTGGACAAGAGTGTACCACTCACTGTGTACACACCAGAATTTAAATAAAGATTTTGAGACATGTACATATTTACACAGTGTAACCACTCATACTGATGTACACACATAAATGATTACCCACCAGGTTTAGTAAAGGCTTGTCATTTATGTTCTTAGTCAATTTTATGCTTGTATTACTCACACAAGGCATTTCTCACAACAGTTTGTAAAGCTTCCAGTAATGCAGAAAAAACAAAATTGGGAAAAATTTTCTTCATTTTCTTTTCATCAGATTTTTTGTAGGTTAAATAAATACAGATCTCTGTGTTTTCATTTGTTAGAAAATTAACCTTTCTTATTGTCTAAGTTGTTATTCAGAATGACATTCTGACTCCTACATTTTTAAATGTCTGCCAGAATTGCTTTTCTTTCTCATCATGCCTCATGGTACTTGGGGTCATCTGTATTCTGTTAACTTTCCCTGTTTGTTAAGCAAAGCCAAGGATGAGGGGGCAAATACCAGCCAACAGACAGCTTTGTAAGGACTAAAGTCAATTATTTAGTTAATGGAATTTTCCCAGTGTTGTCAATAGAGAATGGTCGCCTTGCTATTGATCAGTGTCAGTCATCTCCGATGAGCGCAAATCAAAAAGCCATTAAAAATCACGCTGGCTATCAGATCATGAAGGGGTGGAGCTGAGCTATATGAAGGACAGAGAGAACAAGAGACAGCGAAAGAGAAACAGCAAGAGAGAAAGCGCACTACAAAGAGACACAGCCAGAATCAATTATCAGGAAAGAAAGGGAGTGGATTTGGTTGTAATTGGAACAGATGATAACTGGCTGGAGATGAAAATGAATCTTTCAGGAAACTATTAGTTGTCACTTGACATAGCTTCTGTGAATAAATATCCGTCATATAAGCAACCAAAAGAAAGACTCATGAACACTTTATGCAAATTTCCTAAGATCCTTTTTTTCACAAAAGCTACTGTGTTCATGTGCTAAACAGTCATTCCATCGATTGCAAGGTGACCAGTGTGCAAGTTGCAAAAATACGCAAACTGACCTGACAGTAATTAGAGTATTGGGATTAAACAGATGTATAGACATTTTTCACTGAATACATTTTGGCATGTCACAGCAGGGAAAGCACAGGTGTCAATAATAAAATGACCTATGACTTAAATCCATTTAGCTGCTTCACTTTAAGGACCACATAATAGACCTTTTCATAGCAGATGTTTTTACCTTGTCACAACAGGAAAAGCACAGATGTTACTAATAACATTAATTATGGCCGTGTTCCATTTAAGTGCTGCTGTAAATTGTCACACACCCAAAGCTTTCGCAAATCCTGAAAGCACATATTTGTATACAAACACACACACACACACACACACACACACACACACACACACACACACAGAATCCACAGACAGTAAACATGAGCAGGTGTCAGATCTCAGCAGCTTTGGGATGCTAGGAGTCACTGAAATGCCTGGGATGACTCTTGAACTCTGTGTCTACTGTTTCCCCTCCAGGACTGGCTGAGCAGGTTCGGCTACCTCCCGCCCCCTGACCCAGTGACTGGTCAGCTTCAGACCAAGGAGGCCCTGACCAAGGCCATCAAAGCCATGCAGAAGTTTGGAGGGCTGAAGGAGACCGGAGTCTTGGGTACATGCATGTGTTTGTTTGGGGTCATGGGAGAGTTGGTACTTTGGTTTAATAGAATCACTGTGTGTGTTTTTACTGTGTGACCACAGTATTTATTTTAATGTTAAGTGTACCTTTGGAAAAAGTACAAGATATACCCTACAATATAATGCAATCCAGCCAACACACAGTGTGGCTTTAGAAACTGCCACTGAGTTGAATAAATGTCACAGTGACACAACAGCCACTGAATATTAGGAAGATTGTACTTATCTAACTTATTTCTGTTGGGTTGCATTAGATTGCCAACATGTCTATACACCATGATACACCTTGAAAACAAATCATACTTGCTGTCTCACACACACACACACACACACACACACACACACATAGTAGAAACACAATGCTGCACACTATGTGACTGATAATAGTGGTGTGTGTAATACAAATAACAGTATATTGATTAGTATACAGTACTCTCTACTATTTTTTCACACCCTGTACAAATTGTTTTTGTACATAGGTATTGCCAATCTGACTCACACATACACTCCTCTACAAACAGTGTCATTCTTTATGGCTTCTCAAACTCATACAGGACTATAGAGAATAGGAAGCATGATACTGTGTGTGATTGATTTTAAAAACATAGCAGTGGTGTGTGTGTGTGTGTGTGTAAGCAAGTAGAATTTATGGCCTGAACAGCGGTGTATATGAGAGTGTGATTGTGCATGTAAGAGGGTATCCTAGAAAGCATGTATGATTTATGGCCCAAATAGCCTCTCATAAGCTATCGCACATGCACATATATATGCACATAAGGACATACAATATGAGTCACAGCTACTTAAGCAGACATTTTCAAACTGATGTTGAACCATGGTGGTGGATCAGATGTTTTCCACTTTATACATTCATGATAACATGTACTCATGTGGGGGCTATAAATAAAGTCAAAAAGTTGTAATCATGGTGTTATATTAATATTAGTTTTGATAAATATAATTCCACTAGTTTGCAACACAGTCACCTCTCCTCTCGTCTGCTTTCCTCTCCACTCCTCTTTAGACCAAGCCACGTTGGGTCTAATGAAAACACCCAGATGTTCTCTGCCAGATGTGTCTGAGGCTGAGGTGACAGTGGGCCGCAGGAAACGAGGCTTGAACCCTCAGAACAAATGGAATAAGAGGCATCTTTCCTGGAGGTAAGGAACAATTAAGTGCCATTCTACTGTATGTTACACAGTTATACCTCAAGGGAATAGAATGAGCAATATACAGAATCATATTTGACATTTTCAAGTGCATTGAACCACTGAACAAAAATCATTCACCATTTACATCTGTAGTAATGCTGAATGCTGAAGGGTGCTTCACATTGATGAGACCATTAAGTCAATGGACTCAGAGTGAGTTCTTATCCCCATCACATTGGCGTGTATTGGGCAGTGAGAGGCGTCTTGCTGTTGCTGGGCAACCTCATTATAAGTTATAAGTCACTTGTATGTGTTGTGTGTATGTTAGCCATAACTAGTGGTGGAAAGTAACTAAATACATTTACTCAAGCACTGTATTTAAGTATACTTGTGAGGTACCTCAAGAACTCTGATTTAGATAGTAGGATATAAGAAAATATCTTTAAAAGAAGTTATTTAATTTGTTTACATTCACAGCAGAGGCTCGTCTGTTACATATGGACAAATTATTATTCATAATACACTGTGGAAACACAGATTAGAGCCTTAGCTCAGAGAACAAATATCATCATCAGGGTTACAAAATAAAATCAACAAATAAATTATGATTTACAATTACAGATTAAGCTACCAAGCAACATATAAAGTAGTTATAATCACCCTTACCATTTTTATGAGTTGCAACATTAAAGTGTAAATGATTGTAATCAAATGATACTTGAATGAAAATAAAATACATAATTCTCATATTCTATATATATTATTAACATTTTTATATTTTTATTTCTCCTGGAGTGTATGAGAAATTGTCCAGTTGGTCCTTCTTACTTCAAGGCTGGAAGGAGCAAAACACTACAATTAAGGATAATTATTTATTTTATTAAGTATGACTTTGTACAAATACACACTACAATGTTTCACTGTTTGTATTTCAGTATAGTTCATTCAGTGTGGAATGAGAGCAGGTTATTTATAAGTCTAACACAATTATGTTTAGTCCAGCTCAGTACATCACATTGGTGCACCTGCAGGGAACTAGAAGTCATAAACCTTTACATTTTTACAATTTTTTTCTCCATCTGTGCATCCCCTGATAGATTACGTCAGGTGATTGTTCCTCAAGGCGGTGGTCTTTTGGTTTCTGGATCAATTGTGGCTCAGAGGGAGATCATTGTGTTAAAGTGGCATGCTGGTTAGAAAGACCAGCAGCATGCAGAGAGACAGCAAGTGCTTACCCCTTCTCAGACAATATACAAAGAAACAAATTCCTATTGCTGTGTATAAAATGTGTAATAATTTAAAACACTGGTGTGTCTCAGTAAGAGTAATGGATGGAATAGGAGAGGTTTTTGCACACATAAAGTAATTGCATCACCTGGTCCGTGCAGTCCCACTCACAGACCAAAGTCATCTGTATGATTCCTGAAGAGCAAAGGCTTCATCACCAGAGTCATTCTGCGGTTTATACAGTACATGATAGAATAATATGGTCATGCTAAGTGCCAGCGAACCATCTGTCAGGGATACAGCTTAGTGCTAGACAGCAGAGGAGGAGGCAGTGAAACATATGGTTGGCCTGTGCTGTTCCACACACACTATCAGGGGTGATTCAACAAGGAGATGATCTAAAGCTGGTGTGTTGTCTAGTTTGTACATTTTGTGTGCACCCAGGCGTCGAAAGGCAACAATCTACACATTAATGTAGTCCCCTTCCACATTACAGCTTGTTTTCTGTCTCCCAGCTAGTGAGAGATTTGTTTAGAGGGTCACTGGTTCTCAGTCAATCAGCCATTAGACACAAGTCATGACAACTTTTGAAAAAATCTCACCACTGACCGCTCCATGATTTCATCCAGCTGTATTGTTGGTGATGAGATGAGTCGGTCATAAACTAACTTGTTTAATGACCAATTATTATCTTATTACCAATTGAAATTATGTACTGTACAGTCACTGCTAGTGTCTTATTGACACTTTCACTTGCATTGCTGTTTGCACCTGTCTCAGCTGCATTTTGTGTTTAGTGCTAATTAGCCTAATTTTAGCACGATAACACACTCAACTGGGCTGCCTGTGCACATCCTAACAGTTGCTTAGTTGCTCAATGATAGTCTGTTGCATCACCTAGTATAGCTCTTTCAGTGTACATTGAGTGCTTATTGATTATCCAGTGATACAGTTTTGGCTGTAAATTTTAAAGCTGCAAAGTTTCTAACTATGTATGAAAATAAAAAACTGGTAAATATTATACTTTAGGACTGCTAACAGATGCAGGATGTATTGCATTTAGGTACACTAACAAGCAAATAACAGGAAACGACAAGAAACCTGCAGTAGAGTTGATCTGTGTCACTTGACTGTACTGTCTTTCTGATTTAGTTTTATTACTATTCTCCTTTTTCACAAGTGTAAGTGGTTAAATAGCTTTAGTTCTGATGAGGAATAGGGTGTTTATAGCTGACAGGTCAGCACAGCATCTCAGGTTAGTGGGGTGTTGCCTTACCACAAGCTGCAGTGTGTACCTGACAGCAGGAATGCACCGCAAACAGACAGGTGGACTGTGAAAATCTTGGCTATGCTTGAGAACATGTGATGCTGAGAATACTGTTTGTCAAGAAAGTAAGTTTGGTTTGCAAGTGTGTTTCAGTTGGAGTGAAAAATATGCTGGTATTGTAGACTATCAACATGACAAGCTGCCGCCTGTATTATTAAGGGCTGTATTTGTTTGGTTTACCAAGATGAAATGACCTTTTGTCATTCAGAGTATGGGTGGGACAAAATATTGATACAGGAATATATTGTATTACTTCCTCTTGCAATTTGTTATCGTTAAACTGGTGCCAAATATCAATATTTTTAATAAAACATGCATGCACTGTAAACAGATCGTGCTAATTTTACTTACCAGAGTCACTACTTCATGACTCCTCATGGTGGCGCGAATCAAACGAATGATGGTAAACTTGTGTTGAAGAAGAAGAAACTCACAGGGGGAACATAGAAGACAAATCAGAGCAGTACCATCATCTTTCAAGTTGAAAGTCTGGTCCGACTTCAGCTTTTACAACGCTCATGGCACAAATAAAATCAATAAAGACTATGCGATATCAAAGGCCACACACACACACTGCCAGTCCAGAAACGCTGTCCTGCACACAAACACACACGCATACACTTTAACTACTTAGTGCTCTGTCAGCAGCCAGGCTCTATTTCTTCTGACGGAGAGAGCAGGTCTTTCCCTCTCACACACCGACACACACTTGGGCATAAACACATGCAGGCTTCATGAAGAGGAGTGGATGGGTCAGCAGTCTGCTGCTAATGAGACTGAACGTACACAGAGATACACACACAAACACCTACACACTGGACATTTTACTGTCATGTGAATTATAGCTGGCAGCTGACTAAGACAGGGACTGCTGTCTCCAAGTTTGGATACTGATATGAGAGAGAAATGTGTATTTTTGTATCAAATTAATTTAAAACATTTGAACTCTGGAACTGTTCAGCCTTCTGGCAGTTCAGGCGTTTGCCATTTTACGTTGGAGTGATGGCACACATGGACATGGACAAGTTGCAGTCAGAGTGTGTGTGAGGCCCGAAGCTAAGACTCTATGCACTTCATCTCAGTTGTCGAATTCTGTGCAACTGACACCACAATGCAGTGAATAAATACATGATTCCTGCTTTTTGATTTATTAGTATTCTTCTTCTTCACTTTCACAAATATCATGGTCTATCACAGTAGACTGCCTTGCAATGTATTGAGTATTGCAGAATCGCTGTATCGTGATACCATCGTTATCGTTCCCATCCCTAATTTCCAGATGCTGATGTCGTAAAGCTTTAGGTCAAGATAAAAAGCTAAGTGAGTTGAAGAAGGTTTGCCAACTTGTAACTGAAAAGGTCTCCATTGAGGAGACACCCTCAAGTAAGTAATCAGGACTGAATCTGCATCAGGAAGTTGCAATATGTTTGTTAGACAAGTACTGGTTCAACAAGTGTTTATGAGCCTGAGGAAAGTCTTACATTGTCTTATGTTGGCCAGACCAACCTGCAGTTAAGGAGAGTGGGACACACAGGCCAGATAGGCCAAAGCATCAAGAATGATGAACTGAGGAGGCTAACAGATCTAAACTGGGACAGAAGGAAGGCAAAATGAAGCAAGATGCCAAGGGAAAGCAGGACATCAGGGCACTGGAGAATTGAAGAAAAACAGGTCGATAAGCAGGAACTCTCAGCTGATGAGAATGCTGTCCGAGCAAGAGGGAGTGAGGGGGATGCAGTAGTTACTGTAAAAGCCGAACAGAAAGTAAAGTAGAGTTCAGTAGAGAATCCAGATCCAACAAGAGCACAGTTTAACTACAAACCCTTTGTAAAATGTGCTATAGTCTGTTGTTACTAAATTTGTTTGTCATTGTTATCCATTTGTAATGATGAGTGCTTCATCATAAACCTGTCCCTAAACAGAACACTGATATTGGACAATTCTATTGAATACTACCTATTGAATGGATTGCCATTCAATTGTTGGTTTATTTCCAATGTTTATGTTTGGTGAAAGTGGGAATTTGTCCAACACTTAATGGAACCAAATACCAGGAAAACTAATGGCATTCCCGTTAACCATGGCTTTTAACATGCTGATGTTAGCATTTAGTTCAAAGCACCGTGTCTAAGTACAGCCTCACAGAAACATGGCTAGCAAGGCTGCAGGATCTTGGTCTTGTCAAATGTTCACTGGCAATGTTGTTTAATTACTTATTTCTACAACATTTATGCCTGGCAACTCCAGTATGGTTAAGGTTTGGAAAAGATTATGCTTACAGCTAAGAAACATTTGTTATACTGTGGTTAAAGTAGAATTAAGGTTAGCCAACTAGATCACTTGCTTGTAGTTTGGGACAGATTGTGGTTACAGTACAAAAACAACAAAATAAACGTGAATGTCTTGTGAGTTGTCAAGAACATGGAAGTCACCCTGGCCTCCACATCATAACTTTCGACTTGGCTACATAAATGTCACATTACTTCCTCCATTAGCACTGAATGTTATCATTGAACGTGAATAGGTAGGTGCAGAATTGTCCAATATAAACTTAATATCCAGAGACTACTGGGCTGGTTCATCCAGCCAGGATTAACGGGGAAGAGTAAGCTCCTTCAGCAAAGGGATTAGCAAGAGAGTTTTCTGCTCCACACTGGTTTGCAGCTGCAGAAGTAACAACTCAGACCGCATGAGAGAGGAGTTCAGAGGGATGAATCACTTGTCACCGGGGTCAGGGGGGTTATGGCTTAGTGATAACAAATTACCTGGGGTCTTTGTCCCTGTGGCATTGCCTTGTTCAAATAACCCTCACATCTACCCACTGGAGGCTTTCTGTCAGAGATACAGAAAATTTGGGGGGGATCAGGATATGATTGCATGGAGGCTCTTATACGGTGTCAGCTGACCTGGAGCACAGGATGGAAGCGATCCAGCATCACACTGCACAGAAACTGTTGTACAGTGTCAACATCTGCTTCGGGGCACCAGCATGCGCACTGCTGTGAGGACCTGCTGTTTTATGACTGGAACATTTTGCTTTTTCTCATCACTCGCTCTCTCCTCCTCTCTCCCTCACTCTATCCTACTGTTGCCAACCTACTACTGCCAATCATTACTGCCTTATGCTGCCTTCAGGTTGGCCCCACTCAGCTTTGTGAAATAAGGCAGCCTGTCTCTTCAGCCCAGTCAAGCCACCTTTCTACTTACAGCTCTCACAATTGTGTAACAGTACAAAGCGGCCAAGATTTACTGGAAATTGAGATTTACGAACCTCGTGTCTATTGTAGATTTTTTCAGCCTGGAACTCTTACCAACAGATGGTGAATTTGTTGGCCTGTTTTTCTTATAAACACTTGTGGATTATTTGTTGATTTCATTCAGTCATATTTTGAGAGGTTTCCATATGGTGTGATTTATCAATATAGCAACATAGAAAGCACTGTTAACTTAGAAACATAGAAAAATAAGTAATTTAAGCAGACCTGCTGCCTCAGGAGTGTTTGGGTATAATATTTATCCACGTATTTTGTTTAATGTGGAAAATGCATGGTTCCTTGCTCGCTTGCATCTTTATTATAGATATTTACTGTAATATCCTGATACTTACTGATTTTTGAGATGGAAAATCATCACTTACACACTGTACAACATCAACAAGAATCTCACACATTTTGCTTTCTATTGTCTACTGCACCTTTATCCAGTTCCAAGGTCCCTGTATTGCTGAAGTCACACAGGGAACATTCATATTCATCTGCAACAGATGAAGCAGACAGGCAGTGAGTGGTGCTCAAATACTTTTCACGTCAGTTAAAGGTTTCTTGAGGTGGAACACACCTCTATACACATGGCCTTAAAAAATTGCACTTTTTGTGTGTTGAAGCAGTATCCCAATAGAAAAAAAGCAATGCATTGTAATTGGACTGTTGGATTACTGTGAGACGATATTGCATAATGGAGTCTGTAATGGCGAAACAAATTTCCCTCCTCATTACAAATTTATAAGTTAAACTGGTTAAAGACCTTGCAAGGCTACAATTTCATAGATATCTTCACAAAAGGAAGTTTTACATCTGTCAGATAAGATTCAAAACTTAAGCACACAGCTGCTTTTCAACTGTGAAAAACTCCCCACAGCCTATTGATTAACATGAAAACTGGAAGGTTTATTACATTAACTTGCAATAATTTAGTTATTTTCCCATCATTATCTGGTCTCTTGGGAAATTCATCTCACTTTGTTCAAATGCAATAGAAATGCAGCCTAATGAAAGACTTTACTGTGTATTATACAAGGCTTTATTTAACATTCTTCCTGCCCCTTTGTGAACTATTGCTTTAGAATCATGAATTTTCTTGGGGTGTGGTCTGTGTTATGGTGGACAGACATTAATTTGCACAAATAATGCATTACACATAAAATGGATTGCCAAACATTGCCCTCCTCTTATTGATTTAAAGGCAAACAGATTTGAGCTGTCTCTACACAGTGTTTATGTCCATTTAACAGCTTTTCTTTTCTCACAACATTGTGGTTTTTAAACAGGGGAAATTAAGAGACCAAAACCTTAACAAATCCAATTTCTCAGGAACAAGCTTCAAAAGAAGCCAAGTAATTTGTTACTTTCAAATTAAAAGCAAGTTATTATCTACACTCTGATTAGCCCTGTTGGCACTGTATTCATGAAAAAAAATTGACAATTGATGAATTTAATTGTGGAAAAAAATCACTCTGCCAACAATATTTTTGAATATGAATTAATATATTTAAGGTTTATGTGATATTGATGTAGCGTTAAGTCCATATTTAAGGATTTACTCTCGTTGAAATGGGGCACCAGTCCTCTAGGAGGACAACAATGAATTACTTCATTGCCAAATTTATCAATCTCATATCGGAAGCCATGACTTCTCGATTCAATGGATCTCCAGTCTCTACGTCAAAAGAATACGACAGGACAACAACTGGGTGTAAATAAATGAGTTTATTTAACTAAACTACTATGTACAGAGTAAATGCGAGGTATAATAATCATAAAGATGAAAATAATAATGAAATGAGCAGTGTGATGAGTTGGCAATGGTGGGAGAGAATATGTTATGGCTATACACTATGGCTATACAGCTAATGATGCTACATCTACGAATTAGGTTTGATGATTAAATATTGCTATATTTCGACATCAACCCAGTCATGAGCAGAGTGTTAAGACCGGCCTACTGTGAGTTGCGCTGTAGCTGAAGACCCTCGGCTGGAACCCAGGTGGCTGTGGTTGCCGTGGTAACCCTGGAGACGCGGGGTCTAGGTGGATTCTCCTGGAGGCCGTGTCCCGTTATCACGATGACGGATTCTGCCGGTGTCTCAGCGGTTCAGCTCTGGTGGAGTTTGCCAGGAGACTTTCTGTCTCGGGCTCTCTTGATTTCTGCTCGGCTTCTCTGCAGGAGGTCGTGCAGATGTTATCTGCTGGTGTCTCTTGCGGGTTGATGCGAAATAAACTCTAATGCTCTTCACTTTGGTTGGGTAACTTAGAGGAGACTGGCGTTGACCAGATGACTCTAAAGTTGTCAAAATCTTCAAAAAGGAAAACTTGATGATGATTAAAAGTTACAAAATTACTCTGAGGCACTTCTGTTGCTTTGGTTCAGTTGGTCTTGACTTGGCTTATAAAAATAAAAGATCGCGCATGTAGACAAAAATCATGTTACTTGGAGCTGGTGGCAAAGAAAAATAAAAGACGCAGAAAGTGCAAAAATGACTAAGAGCCATGAGTTTGTGGCGAGCAGCTTAGAGCTAAGAGTTTACATGGCTACAGAGCCGAGCTTTGAGCCGGGACTCTGAGCTTTGAGCAAAGATCTCAGCTTCTAGTTTCTGCATCGTTTCTCGCTTCTCACATCTTCTTGTCGTCCTGACTTAGGCTTAGGCCTGGTTTTGGCTTCTTTGGCTTAGGATAGGCAATAGGCGAATTGTTCACGACTGTTTTATCCCTTGGGGGCTGGCGCATGTTTCATGGGCGTCACCCATCTTCTCCTGTGTTTCCACTTGGAGAAGAGAGTAATTTTCCACTGAACTTTAGAATAATTTAAATCTAGAGTTTATTTATAAACTCGCACATCCTTCTTCCACCATGACCACAAAACATTAAATGGAATAACATAAAACTACTTGCACTAATAATAGCAGAGAGGAGTAATAGGAGTGTTAATTTCATATTACATCCTTCAAACCTGGAATTAATTATGATACAAGTGGTTAATTGATCAAACAACAATATAAACATTTCCCAAAGCTAATAATCTATACATATGGATTACACAGCAGTTCTTCGACTGTAATAATAATAATATGCACATTCTGGATGTCATGTATTGTGTTACCTTGTGTGAGGGATGCTGACAGTATGGTCACATGAAGGACCTTGTCTTAAAATCTACATGTTACATTTCAAACATTCTATGGGATAGAAGTTTGGGGTTAAACTATTGCATAGGAACATCTCATGAGTTAGAGAACAGTTAGATATTTAATTTTACATTCATCCTTTGATCTGTGTCTGTGAGGAGTGTCCTGCTGATCACTACCCAGGATTGGAATGTGGGTTGTAGTTTATGACTCTTATCTAGAGAGGGACAGAGGAAGGGAGGTTGGTGTGTGTGTGCGTGTGTGTGTGTGTTCATGCATGGCACAGACAGAGCAGGATTCACACCTAAGTGTTAATCAGTCCTTTTGTTGTTACTTGTCCTATACAAGAAACAATCAAATATCAATAGACAAAGTCTTATTGTTACAAACTGGAGATTTTGCCTATATTCTCCAGTTGTCTGGTGTCCATTGGTTGATCCTCTGGAGCTGACCCTTTGATCTTTGGTCTGGTTCTGTGTCGTTCGGCCATGCTAACAGCATGGTCTGTTTGTGGAAGAGGGGTCCTTTGTCTCTGTTTCCTATCAATCTGATAGTTTGATGGTGGAAAGAGTCGCAAAGTGTCAATTGGGGGTCCGTAACTCTGCATGTCCTTATAATGAACTTCCTTAATGGCTTTTGACTGATGCCAGGCCACGTATGTAGGCTACATTGAACCCAAAATGATGTTACTAATGTTACTGAAATTACTGTTCTTTCTAGTGTATTCAACTTTGATTGTCTACTTGTGGAAAAAGAGTAAAAACATTTACATGATTACAAAGAATGATTTCAGTCAGTTTTTGACAAGCAAGGACATAGTCAGGTTTAAATTGGATGTAATAAATCGAAACGAAGGTATAAATAAGTGTCGAATCATCAAGAGCACTGTGACATTGCATATTTCATCTCTTTTTGTGCTTACTCTCGCTACCGCCTACATTCCTAATTCCCATCAGCCTGTAACAATGCCCCTTTCTCTTCCCTCTCTTTCTTACCCATGCTATTTCTGCTTCTTCCATCCTCTGTTTGTCAGTTAAGCATCATGGAGAGAGATTCACAGTCTGTCCAGGACTGCCTGCTCAGTAATGTCAGGGTGTTCTTTGATGTAAGCAGTTCTTTATGTAGGTATTATATTTGATTGATGTGGAAATGTCTGACAGTACACTCTGTTCTCAGATATTTATTTGTGAGTCAACGATGCACACTCAGGAGCTGTGTTGCTGCTAAACAGCCCCTCAGCCACTGAACCGTTGATGACTCCTGCTTTAAGCTGCAGCCAAAAACACTTACATCTGCACTTTTTATCTCCAAACTCTGCTGGCTCTGGTACTTATCACTCTCTAACTACTCATCAGTCACAGTCATGAAATTTGTAGAAAATAAACATTGACTTTGATCAGCGACAGGTTTATCCCTTTTAACCTGAGCTGAGCTGAGAAAACTGTGCAACAATTTGACCCTAAATGTGTTGCTACTCACAAAAACTTGACTAAAACTTTCATCAACAAACTGTTTTTGTGCTCTTACTTTGTTCCCACTGAGTTTATATCAGTTTCATGTGTAAAAGTCCCATTTGTAGTAGCCCAAAAACTTTTTTGAACTTTTGGCAAATCTGATTATTCAATTTCTTGCTGAGAGTTAGATGAGAGGAGCGATGCCACTGTATGCTAAATATAAAGCTAGAGCCAGCAGCCAGTTTTCTTAATTTTCCATAAAATCTGAAAGCAAAGGGAAAGAGATTGGCTGGCTCACAAGACACTTAGTCTTCCAGCACCTCTAAAATGGACACATTATACGTATATAAAACCAAAAAAGATCAGGACAATGGGGAATTATGCACAATACTATTTCTTGACCTGGTGCAGGGGAGCAGTGATAGTCCTAGCAAGGGACCATGCAGCACACTCTGTGGATGCTGAACATACTCTGTTTTCTCCTGACAGAGTCCAGTGTACACATCTTCAGCTGCTCTTCTTCCCCTCAACACTAATTGTTGGTGATTCCATAACTGTGTGTTTCCTTAATGCAGTCACACACTGTTTCCCCGGTGCCACAGCCTCTGACACTCAAAGCACTCAAAAGCTTGAGGCTTTACTGTCATCACTCCTGTCCACTATTAGAAGAGTAATAGTCCATGTGGGAGCAATTGACACAGTTCTTCAACAGCCCAAGTTGACCAAATCTGATTTTCTTTTTAATTTCTGAAAACACTTTGGAAAGTCTCTTTTTATCTCAGGTCCCATTCAGGTCGCAGTACTGGTTGTCTCAGCAGAGTCCTTGGCTGCTGTCAGCTTGTAGATCTCACAATGTTGGTTTTATCGACAATTTTAACCTGTTCTGGAATCGTCTCTTTTTAACAGAGACGTTATCCAACAAAAGAAAGCAGGCATTCAGATGCTGACTACTGCAAACATGCAGGACACAGTGCTGTCTCGTTGACATTTAGACTGTTTACTTCTCACTCATGCACAATGGAAACCGCCTCTTCTTCTATGGTTCTGCCTCAATGCACTAAATTGGGTGCTAGCCCATCCTGTCCTTCACTGTCACCATCACCTTCATCACTTCATCTCCCTGTTAAGACTGCTGTAACTAATGGAGTTACTCTAGGTAAAAAAAAAAAAAACAATTTTAAGTACATAAATTGTACCACTGTCACACCAACAGACGCTGCCTCTCCATCATTTATGGCTCCTAGCTCAATTACACTTTCAATGTGAGATCTCTCACCAGTAAAACTTTTATTTTAGATGATTGTATTTTATCTGCCAATGTGGACGTTAAGTCTTGGTTACAAACTCACCACTGCCTTGTTGAACTGTGTCATCAACACTACAACTATCCTAGCAAACCCAGGAGCAGTGGTTGAGGTGGTGGCCTTGTGAGTGTCTCTAGGAACCATTTCAAATGCCATTGTTTACCATGTAATTAATTTTCTTCCTTTGGTGTTCTCCTGATTAAACTTGGTGGTCTCCACCTAATCATATTTACTTTAAAGGATCACCCTCCAAAATCTGTCAGTATCTTTTTAGTACAATTTAATAAATTTTGTTCTCTGTCATTATTTTAATATTCATCTTGATGACTCCTCAAACCTTCACAATGCACAATTTTTTTTAAACATCACTACATCCTTTAATCTTCAACAGTGTTTTTAACGTGGGTGTGAGATTTCTCATCGTGGAATCAACATGAGTGTATTTGAATATAAATGCATAGTTTTTACCTGTTAAATAGATAGCGTTAACACTGTCCAACCCACTCTATTTGCTCTTGCATTTTAAAGGAACAAAGTGTCTCAAGGTTCTTTTTTTCAATTATCATAGCCCACTTCTGCCTGAACCCTGTCACACCAATGAATTGACGGACTGTTTTAACTTTGTCTGCGCGTCCATATTCAATAATGTTGCTCTTTATTAAGTCAGGTCAATGCCTGCACAAAGAAAGCAGACTTGGATACATCATGGTATTCATAGTAAGAGTGTAGGAATGTAGAGCGGAGATAGAAGAAATCAGGTCTCCAAGTACATTATGAGGTTATGACGGAGTTACTACGCCACTACAATTATATGGTAAAGAAAGAAAAATACTTCTCTGAACTTCTCTGGTCATCAATATTAACCCCAGATTTTTATTTAACACTGTGGATCAGCGGGTAAATCCATCCCATCTTTGTGCCACAGCTGAAAATGATGCTGACTGTGAAAAGTTTTCATTGATAAAGTAGATAAAGTCAGAGCTTCTGTTACCCCTAATGTTCATCACCCACCAAAGAACATTTTAAATCACTGTGTCATCCTGTCCAGTTCATGTAATACCAGCAAAGTTTTTTTCTCAGAATTATTGAATCTATTTGCCGTTTTCTGCTGTTAGTTTTTAACATTTCTTTATCTAATGATTGTAACCTGAATTACTTCAAATTACTTTCTGTGCACAACCTGACTGATTGACTGACTGACTGAGTGATGAAGTTACACTATTGGTCAGCCAACTGCATTAGTCGACTGGCCAAGTGATGGAGTTGGTCATTGCTCTTTCAAAATGATTTGGCCAGAGCAAGGAGTATTTTCAAATTAGCGCCTGTGTCACTAGATTAACCAAGTTTTCAGACCTCGTTAGAGACTGTTTTTCATAAAAGCATCTCGTGACAAATCTAGGAACTTTTTGGACAAACCTTCCCCACCTTTTGTAGAAGGGAGTCGCCCGCACATCGTCGAGCTTTCCCTCTGGAGACACACCTCTCTATGCTGACTGCATGCTGATAGCTGACATGAATGAGATTCTAACTTTCTTTCCTATTGATCATTTTGCAAATTTGTTAAAAGAAAAATGGGATGGATCCTACCTGCCCTCAAAATTACAAAATCCATGTCCAAGCTACTTTTTATATCGACCATTTTTTGAAAAATATGAGTCCAGCCAGTTGCTGTTAACAGCAGAAAACGATAACATTTTGAAAAATTTCATTCTGGCTTTCACAAGTATCAACACTGAGACTGCTCTTCTTGGAACGACTAATGACTTTGTAATTGTGACCGATGATGGGATGTGCTCAGCCCTTGTTCTTCTGGACCTTAGTGCTTTGACACAGTCAATCACAGTGCTCTGTTAGACTGGCTGAGACACAGGGTAGGAGTATCAAGTTCAGCTTTAAAATGGCTCTCTCATACCTAGCAGTGAAGTCGAGTTGATTGCCTGACCTAGCTCGAAGGTTTCGCTTCATCAGGCACTGAAAAGTTTAGCTGCATATCCTGCATGTAAAACTGAAATGCATTTATTGACATGAGGATTTATCACATTGTAGTTATAAATTAGATTTGGAACCAACAGGCTATCAACATTTTGGCAGTGTCAGTATTGTATTTGCAGTATTTCCTCTCCACAACCATGTCGAGTAAAATAATACATTCAGGTTGATAAAAGTTAAATATACCTGATCAGTTCAACTGTGGAATAAATCCCAGAACTCTTGTAATAACTTTTGTATTTGCCTTTTCAGATATTTTATTGTATCATCGTGCCATTAACAAATTAAAGATGATTTAACAGGTTAAAAATAAATCATAAATACAAAAAACAACAGGAGATCTAACTGAACTGTCAACTGAGGTTTTTGATTAGATTAAATATTTAACCAGTTCCCAGCATATTTTACAAATAACAGGTTTTTGTTTTGACAATGGTGATAGCAGTAATATACATGTTGCAGTGTTTTTATTTTAATTTATGTTTGTCTACAAAATAAGAGAATGATTTATGATATTGTCATGGAAAAGGTCTTTCTTCGTAGTTTATGTTGAGAAAAAATAATTACAGCAAATAGACCACAAAAACATACCAGGGTGGACTTGATGATAACAAGATGTTTAATAAACATAAGAACTGACCGCAGTTGGTTTCTTGAATTAAAACATGATCAATAAGGTTGTTAAATCAAGGCGTAAGATTGACAAAGTGACAAGATCCCTGTCACAATCTGTAAAGTTAATCAAATTTAAAGGAGACACCACAGAGAAATGACACCTGCTTCATTTTTCATGCACTTATACACTCCTTGTGTAAACACCAGCAGTTCCCTGGGACTGTTCAGTTTATATGAGATGCAGGGCAGGAATGCTCTGACCTTGGTGGACTTACCTACAATTACAAACACACACACACACACACACACACACACACACACACTCACAAGCTGACACACACATTTGGATGCACACACTTACACACTGACAAAACCATGCAGTCTACCTCTCCATCTTTCTCTCTCATCAACATTCTCTCACACACACACACACACACACACACACACACACACACACACACAAATGCACAGATATACACAATCGCCCACCCTCGTCCGTCTGAATTAGGACTAATAAGCAGGTGAATTGTCTGTGGAGGTTGAGCCATTTGCAGTGACCTTGGCTAACTGTGGTTAGGAGTGAGGGCCATGCGTTCAGGCAGTATGAATAAGTGGACTGCGTAGGCACATTTTTGTCGGCAAATGAACATAAGAAAAATTCATACTTACTGTACACCACAGGTCTCCCCTTAGAATAGGTGATCTGATTAGGACGTGACTTGTGGCATAGATTTGCATATTAATGAAGAAAATCCCATTTTTCAAACAACCACCTCCTCATTGCGTTAAGCTAACGTTTGCTAATGCTGTCCATGTGTTTTGTGACAACATGTTGACATAGACATATTTGCTAATTAATCCATTAATTAGCTGCACTAATCAACTCGTTCGCATCACTGGGTGTGTTAAAGACGTCGTGGCAACAGCAGATAAACAGGCAGCTCAAGTGTTGAGTGCAGTGAGGAGCAGGCGAAAATATCAGCGAATGTAGGCTAAAACTATGGATGTTAGGAAGCTACCGAGATAAGCTTGGAAGGATTTTATTGAAAAGAAGTGACGTGGGGGTTGATAGTTTCGTTTTTATAGTACAGGGCTGAACATCATCATCTACGTTTGTGTTTGTTGTATACATTCATATACTGAACCATGAGGATCTTCATAGAACTACTCTTTTGATATAATTTGTGTAGTATAACAGCAGTCATGGTAATAAGAGTGAGAACCCGTTGGTAACTCTATGAAGCGTATAAGAAACAAAAAAACGAAGAGTAGGTTTTGCCTAAAATTCAAGAAAATCGCTATATCTGGTTGTTGTGGGACCCATCATCTCTGAGGTAGAGATGGTTTTAACACATAAGAAGGACAAGGAAAAGAAAACTCACAAAAACAACAACCAGCACGGACCCCTGAGAGAAAATCAGTCATGTGCTGTATACACATACATCTCATGCCTCACAAGGTGAAATAGGGAAATGAAGAAGGGATTAACTAAAGAGGATAAAGGGAAACCAAAATTATTGAGAGAAAATATGGGAGGAGAGAAGAATATCAAGGAAGAAACAGAACAGAAGGGTTGAGAGACGGAAAAAAGAAAGCAGAAAAAGTCAAATTAAAGTCTGAGATATCTACCTATTTATCTATCATGTGGTGTTTAATTAAAACTGTGTTGCATAACAAATTCAAAACAAATAAGATAAATGACCAAACTCAATGAAAAGAGGATGAATAGCTTAATGAGAGCAAAATTGAAACAGCGTTAAAACAAGAAAACTTACTTGCCACTAGAAGTGTGCCTTGAGAAGTGATTTAAAAGATTAAAGAGCTTGCTGGTGTGTGCTCCTCTGGCAGGTGCTCAGAAGTTTGACTTTGACAGTAAAGGTCAGGTCACCCTGAGCTACAGGCTGAGTCGTTAAAACAGCTTCTGCTCCGGCTCATGTGAGGATGAAAGGTCTGAAATGTAGCTGGTGGCAAAAGTTGTTGTGGCTCAAGTTATCAGTAAAATACTTTGATATCTTTTCTGTAGTAAAAAAAAAAAAAAAAATCAGCAGGTCATCGGGATAGCGAAGGCTTTATGATGGGTTAGCAAAGCTCCAAACATAGCTCATAACATTGTTGGATATTTATTTATCTTTGCAGTGGAGTTTAATGGATTACATAAAGCATTGTTATCTTTTTTTACATGAAGTTCAGCTGCAGATAACAGATAACCTGGCACAGAAAGTAGATGTTTCATCACTTTTCTGCTTAATAGGGCATGTTGACAACAGTGGTTCAGTCAGGATGGCAAATATTAACTGTGATATATTAGTTTGGAATGACCCCTTTGTTTTGGTCATGCAATACTTCACTTTCAATCAGAGGTGGATGAAATCTCTTAAGTAAAAGCAGCATTACCCAACTTTACTTTTACCATCTATTCGGTACTTGTATTAAACAATAGCAGCAAACGTGTTTAAGTCTCACAATTAAAAGTTCTCCCTAAGGACAGAATGGCCCGTTGAGTGTCACATTATACTTATGAAATGATTATTACCACTGATTATTGTGTTTGATGTTTTTCGGTATTGCAGTTTTTATACCAATGAGTTCAGATCAGTGCATGCCTGCTTTATATTATATTATAGGGTAGTCCAATATGTAGCAGTGTATAATGTTTTATAAGACAGTCATACAGTATGTTTGGTATGTAAAACTTTGATCTGCCAAGTAGCTATAAATAGTTACTATGGATGTCAAATAAATGTAGTGGAGTAATAAAAAGTACAACATTTCCATCAGAACTGTAGTTGTAATATTCCTAAGTCACATCAAATGGAAATGTTCAAGTACCTTAAAACTCTACTGTACTAGGTATGTCCACATTTTTATGCCAACAAAGGACTGTATCATATTGAAGCTATGGAAAGACCTAAGGGGTCTTTGAGTTTCTGCCTGGGCTCAGACATATGATGAGTTGGTATTTTTTCTATGAGCCATTTTTCTAGTCTGTGTTACTATTTATACTTGCATTCAAAGCGACTTCCAAGTGAGGGACAACACTAAAGCTTCAGTGCTTCTTCTGTTCAATAACACAAAGTGCAAGCAGATCAGGTAAAGAAGGCCATGAAAGTGCAATGTAAGTGCTAGTTAGGCATGTCAGGGTGATAGAGGTGTTAGGAGAGGAGCTGCCCTCTGAGGAGATGAGTCTTCAAGAGATTCTTGAAGACAGAGAGGGACGCCTCTGCTATGATAGCATTCGGTAGCTCGTTCAACCATCAGGGAACCACAAACAACTGGACTCAGATTTTCTTGTGTGTAGGGATGGCATTGCCAGACAATATTCCTTGGAGGAAGTGGCCGAGAAGGAGCATAAGCCTGTATGATTGAGTTAAAGTAGTAGATGAGTGCAGACCCTGAAGCTACTCTGAAGGCAGCGATTAGTGACTTGAATTTGATTCAGGCAGCCAGTGGAGGTCAATGAGCAGCGGAGTGAAGTGTCCTTTGAGGCTGATCAAAGACCAGCAGCCGCTTTCCATAGTGTATTATGAGTAATAATTTGTCCATAAGTAGTAGACAGGTCTGCTGTGAATGTAAACAAATTAGATCATTGTCTTATTTTCTGTTATCTAGATCACAATCTTTGAGATAAAAATGAAACGGAAGATTAAATATATAACCCAAAAATGTGTCCATTTATTGTAAAAGCATCACATGTACAACACTGCCCAGGGACTTTCAGTTGAAAATTATCATAATGTTAATTAATGTATGGTCTCCCTGATAAATAAATGAATAAAGCAGAGAGTAAAACAAGCTGTCACTGCCATTTTCAAGGTAAAAGAATTTCTTTGAAACTTCCTATCTGTCTTCCTAAATACAAAAGAGAAAGGTCTTCATAGAAGGAACTATTTTTTTTCTAGCTAAAAACTGCATCAGTAAGCCAGAGTCAGTTTTCCAGCCAATTTGTTGTTATCAGCTATGTCAAAAACTGGACTAAAAATCTGATGGAAAGAGTCACCTCTATTGGTGGCAAAAAACTGTCTATTCTATTCTATTCTCTTTAAATTGTACTGCACTACAAAGGGCCCCAATGCTTCACCAAAGTAATCAAAATTGTTGTCATAACTCCTGAAAGATACAACCTGAATGGACAAAAGAAAAGTTTTTTTTATAGCCTGTCTAACAATGGCAGTGTGAGGATTGTGGGTGTTTTTATTTATTTGTTTTACTTCGCTAGTAAAATTTGGGTTCAGTTAGATATATTACTTAACGTGTTTGGTAGGTATTTTTAAAGATTTATTTTCCTCAGGTTACACGTAAAAATACATGTAAAAAGATCTAAAGGTGAATTTGCTGAAAACTACTACATGGCTGACACACCTGAGACTGAAATCTGCCACCTAATAATCCCCAATCCTTTTCTTTCCCCTCCTTATCTCAGAGTGAGGACCTTCCCTAAGGATTCAGCCTTATTGGGCAGGGATACTGTTCGAGCCCTGATGTACTACGCCTTGAAGGTCTGGAGCGACATCGCTCCTCTTAACTTCCACGAGGTTGCCGGCAGTGACGCAGATATTCAAATCGACTTCACTAAGGCCGACCACAATGATGGATATCCCTTTGACGGGCCAGGGGGCACTGTGGCACATGCATTTTTCCCCGGAGAGAGGTTCACAGCCGGGGATACACACTTTGATGATGATGAGGCGTGGACCTTCAGATCACCAGGTGAGGAACTTCTCTTGTAAATGTTAAGTGCTGTACACATGCACTTGAATATGCATGTATTATATTAATTAGTGAAAGACAGATTTGGAAGGGTGATGTGGGAGAATGGATATGCAGTGATATTCTGGGAAACATGTCACCAAAACATTTCTCAGAGACTCCCAGAGCACTATAAAATGAGGAGATTTAAACAGTCAGCGTCTAGAAAATGAAAAGAGCCTGAACACTGTTTTGAATTGCCATGCTCGGCAAGGTTTCTATATCCAAAACTAGAACGCTGACTGTATTTTGAAGCCAAGCTGCGCTTCCACCCTTTGTTCATGTTCCAGATTCTGTAATTAATATTTAATGTGTTAGAACTATCAATATAACATGGCTTCAGATACAGGACTCAGAGTAGTGACTAAAGTAGCGGTAATTGTTATCACAAGCTTATTAGGAGGCAAAGAAGGCATCCTTTCATTTCCTCCAACTGCCATAAACAAATAATACACTCTAATATGCCTGATACCCGTGAAGTCTTGTCTTTTTAGAAATTAACACAAGAAATGGGATTTTATTGCTGACTTATATAGATCTCACCTGATTGTTGAATTATGCCAGAAGGTTTTCACAACATTTGAGTCTTTTAAATCTCTTAACAGATGAAGGATTTGGAAGAAAAATAAAGAGAGAAAAGGACAATATTTGAGTGATAATTTTTTTTTTTTTTTTTTTTTTTTTTAAAGAATAGTGTTTCCTTTGATTTATGGCAATGAAAAGCTGAAAGGAAAATGTCTCTCCGAGACCTCGAAGCAGCACTATAATCTGTGATGTCAACTAACAGCTGCTCTAATGATGATCGATAAAAGAAGGATTTGGACACAATGACGTGGTGATGAGATTTACAGAGTTGCGGACACACTGTGCAGAAATATCAGTCGCGCTTTATAGTCAGAAACAGTGGTGGAAAATCATCTAGTCAAGTATTTTACTCAAGTACAATTTTGAAGTACTTGTATTCAACTCTAATATTTCCAATTATGTACTACTTTTTACTTCCACTCTACTTGATTTTCGAGAGAAATATTTGCTCTTATATGCTCTTTTTTCACAGCTGTATTTACTAGTTACGCCACTCTTTTATATTATATTTTATAGCTCAGATTGAACTATAAACTGGTTCAAATCAGCTTCAAGCAGCTACAACATAAAAAAGCCTCTTACACATGAACGAGTCAGAAAAATAACCTACTAATATACAGTAATATAATATATTATAATATAGTACTTTAACCTTTAATACACATGTTTATTTTGTTGCTAACACTTACACTCAATTTTTAAATTGACTAATGGAATAATCTTAGACTTTTACCTAAAGGAAAAGTTTGACATTCTTGATAATTAGCTTTCCTGCCAAGATTTGGATGAAGATTAATACCATTCACAAACAGCTTACACAAACACTGGAAACAGGGGGAAACATATGATACACAGAAACACCGCTCACCGTGCTGTCCTCCTACAGCTGGAACTTAAAGCTTGTAGCAGGGGTGCGGATGATGCTGACTGTACCAGCTGGTGACTCTGTGATACAACCACGACCTGTATTCATTTCCATTCTTTGCTTCTGAGCTGTTAAAGCTGTGAACCATATGTTACGGTGGCTCAATCTGCTCCAATTAGATGTCCCAGCAGGCCGCAGCAGTGGCATGACATGATGGCATGATGCTGTAGTAGCACTGCCTGCGTAGATGAAAGTTTGGTTAATGGGAACAGGGCAGTGTAGGAGGGAGGGTTCAGGGGTGTTTTCTTATTTTCATGATGCCAATGTATTTCCCTCTACAAACAACAGAATTTCCAACATAGAGAAATGTTGATTTAAACAGAGAAATACAACAAATAAAAAGTAATAAATAGCTGAACAGTGGTGACAGTCTGATGAATACAGCACCAGTGTTAAAAACAAGGCACTTTGAGCGAGAATGAAAAGATGCAGGCTGTCAATCATCTTACCTTGTTAGATGTTTCTGCTTTCAAGGCTACTTCTTTCACTCACCTCGATGAAGGGTGAAATCTACACCAAATAAAACACATCAGACTTTTTCTTCTTTCATCTTTCATCTATAGTCGGCAAAGGCACTAGAGCTTGTTTCTTAGTCCAATCAATGGCAATAAAAACAGCCCTTTGTTGTTTACTGCTGCCTTTGATTTTTGTATCATTCTTTTAGCACAGAATTAGGGTTTATGTGATTTTAGATACAGATTATACTAGAGACAACATTATTTCTACGCTGTAAAAACAAGGTATTGATCCTCTCCTTGAAAGTTTTGCCTCTGCCCTTATGATCATTCTCATACTCTTGTACTTTGAGATTGTCTAGTATGCCTTTAGCAATTTGGGACTCACCTTTAGGCTAATGAAGTCTTCACTAATTATAGAATTTCAAATATTCTCTTTTTGTCTAGTGCTCTCTAATAATTAACTGTGTAACTCTAAAGCAATGTGGTATTCAAACGATTCAGTCTGAAATTCAAGTCATTTCACAGCGCTAGTGATGCAGTTTATGAGATAAATTAAATAAGTGACGTGCAGCAAGTGGCACCTACAAGCTGTGTTATTTGTGCAGCTTTTTATACTGTGATAATAATCGTCCAATTTCCCATTCTCTGTTTCTTAAACCTGCATTAACAAATTTTTTGGCTACTTGGGGAGTATAGCACAGAAATGATCTATAAACACAAGACCATGATAAAGTTGATATGACACGTTACCATGTTCCATGTCTCCAACAACTCCTGAAGAAAATATTTGGATCTTTAGTTGTTAAATTAGCTTTTTTAAAGTTTTGTTGTTGCTACATAGCCAACGTTAGCATTAATAGCTGTTTACTTACCAGTCTAGAAGAAATCTTGCAAGTTCAGCATCAAACTTCATTCCTTTACTCACCAAGAGCTGTGTCCAGCATTAGAAAGCAACCCTCTTGTTTTGCTTCTATTTCTGTCACTTTTCTTCTACGGAAATTACTCTGCTGCTACCCAGGTAGACTTGTCTGACTACCCCATCACTTTCTGATACCAAGTCAATATAGCGTCCAGGCTGTCCTGAAGAAGTAGTGCTGTTCAGAGGGCGTATCATAACCTCTTGTCCTGTTAACGCAATGATGGCTGAAGCTCTTGCCAAGACTGGTAAGTTAACAGCTGCTACTGTAATGTTGGCGATGTAGCAATGGCTAAACTTACAAACAGCACCTTTAAATTCTCCTCTATGTTCACCTGCTTGTCAGTAGCTTTGTCTGGGTGCTGTGTGCTGTTGAGCAGGTAGTGTACAGTGGACCTTTGAGCTTTTCACTGAAAACAAAGACCTCCTGCAGCCGAAAATGATGCTGATGAGAGAAGTGAGGCTGTTGCCGTAAAACCAAAACAAAAATGCTAAAAAGCCCAGGTGATAATTCTCTGTGAGTTCATCACTACAACCCTACAGTACAGCCACCCTTGTCATATGAAAGTAGTCATATGATCCAGTGGTAATATCAAAATATTGATTATAGCAGCTTTAAAGAGACGATTAAAAATGTTTCAAATGTAATTTCATGGTGAAATAGTTTCAGTGAATTCTGGTCACTTTTATAATACTGGACCGTGAAGAACAGTTGATTCATCCTGAATTTTAAAAAACATTTAAAAAAAAAAATGTTTTTTCACTAAAGAATCATTATTTTGTCTTCATTGTGTGTTGGCTGCAGCATTTCTGTTTATCACAACATGCTGCACCTTACAGGCATGCTTCCAGAGTGTGTTGGTCGGGGAAAACAACATGCTGCATTTTTTTTCTTCTTCCCCTGTGTTTGCCCTTTGATGGTTTAGAGCCAGATGTGGCTGCATGTTGACTGTTGCTTATTGTTACAAACTGAAAATGATAATAATCAAATTTGGACCATAGATGTGACAGTCCCACACCTCTTGTTTTGTATTGAGGTTTATTTTTGAGGTGTATTGAAGGACAATTTTTCTAGAGCTGCCAACTTGCCTAATTTAACACACTAAATATTCACAAAAGGAGCTGGTGCAGACTTCCATTCCTTTCAATTAATTTTCAACATGACATAATAGCTCTTTGTATCCACTTTGCCTTGGGCAGGCCAAAATCACAGATGGGAGTTGTCTCCAAACACATACACACCAGGTGAAAGGGGAAAGTTGCATTTAATTTAACAGAGCCTGACCAATACACTGGCAGCAGGGATATTATCGGGCAATTATCTGCCTGTGTGTCGGTGGATAAGTAACAAGAAATTGCAACACAGAGACTCCGAATGTAATGGCAATACTGGCAACAAAATTACCTCAATCATATGATTGAGGTAATTTTGTGGACAAATTACATAATTTGTCCAACAGAGAGCACCTACAAGTTCATTTTTCAACTATAAAATATCCTGTCCAATATATATTGGTCACAGTTCTTTCCAAATTTAAGATACCGTAACTCCAGTCTGATTTCAGTTGTAGTTTCACTATTTGGAGCCTTGATGGAGTTCAATAAACTTTGATAAATATTTCAGAAGTCTAACTTTGATTTCTCTGGACACATTTTCCCACATATTTCTAGGTGAAAAAAGGTCCATTCCTCCTCAGGAAAATTTATGTCAGGAGCAGCCTCCCATTTGTGAGTAAGGGCTAGAGTGTGAGCTCTGCAGGAACATGGAATAAAATTAAGGCTTACCTATACTTTCCACTCTAGTACATATGGATAATTGCATCATCATGCTTTAAAAGAAAGAAAGAAAAAAAAGCAGCACAAAATATGTAGGTCAGCTGTGGGAGCAGGTATCGCCAGAATTGATTTTTAGGGAGTTCATGAAATGATTTGAGTCTCGCAAGGAAGAGCTCAATCAATATGTCAGTTCTCCTGCGTGAACAGTTCTTCCATAAAACTTAAGACTCCTTAATGTTTATCCTTGGCCATTTGCACTACGATTAAGTCTTAAAATCAATATTTGTCGTAGATAAATTTAATTCCAAAATATTGTCAGTTGAAGCTGCCATCTCGTGTCACTACAAAATGCAATATTTTAATTTAACAGCTGTGACTTTGCGAGCAGCTTTACTCAAATTAAGCTTTGCTTCATCTTTTGAATTATGAAATACATCATATTTCCAGACCTGTGATATCAACAAAGGGGACCGCTGTATCATCATCCTCTCTTAATTTCACCTACATGCTCGTGAACAAATCAAGAGAGTATGTTGTTTAAACCTGAGCATAGTTTAAAAAAATTTGAAACCTGAAAAATTCTGATAAAAATATTGATTCCGGAGTCATTACAGCACAAGGTAATGCAAGGTCACAAAGCTACAGAGATTCACATCAAATGAAAAGAATTGCCCTCGGCTAGTTGTGCTCCTGCTTCTTTCCCTCTACCGTATGGTACACCGTCCTTATTAAACTTTTAACCAAATGCTACAGGCTATGTTTGTAGCATCCAGGATACATCATGCTATATTCAAGGTAGTGACAGCATTTTATATATTGTATTAACTGTGTTTCAAAGTAATGAGATTTTTTAATACAATAACTTATGACACACTGGAAACAGGTCTGTTAGTTGTATATGTGTTACTGGTTGTGCCCTCTACAATGCAGCAATATCATTTTGCTCCTGTCCATTAACACTAAAGCTTTCTTTATGTCTCTCTCTCTCTCTCTCTCTCTCTTTCCTGCTCTCTGTCTTTCTGCCATGGGTGTCTAACTCAATCAGTCTCATTTATCCACCCAAATCTCTCAGCTCTGACTTTGTCTGCAGGCATTGGGATTTTCTTTCTGTCCACCTCAGACAGACTGTAAATACGACGACAGTACCTACTTTGTTCTGAATCCTTGTTCTCCCTCCCTCGATCCCTCCTTTGATCCACCTTTCCTCTCTGCACCTTGTGCTCCTGTAGATTACAGCTGGCGTTTAGCCTCTGAATACCCCAGGTGTTGTAAGCACAAGTGCATGTCTCCAATTGTCCTTTGTCTTTTGACAGAGCGTAGCACTGAGATGTTCCCAACATAAGGTTAACTGAATGCAGACTTGAGCCCAGCCACCGAAGAACTCTAAGCTAGCTTGGCTTGACACGCTACCACTCACATTTTTGCAAATCTAAATCTCCAAGCCCTAGGTTTTGTCTTGCTTAGCAGAGCCAGACAAGGAGTTTTGGGAGGCTTTGCCTTTTCTTTTTTAGTTGAACATCAAGGGGAATGTGCCTTAACAGCATGCATGCTCTTGAGGTGTCTTTCCACGCTCAGGCTTTGATTGGCAGCCAAGGGACAGAGAAGTATTCCCACAGTTATCTCACTACACCTCACACCTAACAGCACTCAAAGCCACCAGAGATGTCTGACATCCCTGTTAACTTACAACTTACAGAGTTCACTTATAAAAGAGATAAACATTTAAACATGGGTCACGTTGGTCCTACAAAGCTCACAAACTTTAAGCAGCAAAGAGATCGCTGTCAAAATCTGGAGCTGAGACGGTTGAACTAAAAATATCTGGTGATATGGTGATATTAGGGGTGTCGTGATGTACCAATATTAACCATGATATTTAAAAAATAAAATATTGATATCATGTTAATAATGCACATATAATAACATGATGGCAGATCTATGGTCTTGTGTATTTTTTGTTTATCAGTTCATCTGGTTGCCTTCTCAATTACATAAAGTGTAATTGTTCTTTTCGTTTGCTTTTCTACAGTTATGGTTGCAGACTCTCTTACCAGCTCCCTACACTCGTATTTGAGTCTAATTCATTTGCCAAAAAAAACACAAAACACAGAGTAAACAAAGTTAAAGCGTCATTATTATTTTTTTTATTTTATTTTTTTAATTTTCTATATATATCTTATTATCTTATTCTTATGGCCATGATAATTGTGTAGTAAAAATCTGACATTGTGACAGCTCTTGGTGATACATATACATATATATATATATATATATACAGTATATATATATATATATATATATAGAGAGAGAGAGAGAGAGAGAGAGAGAGATGGTGTAATGCTGTGTCATGAGTTCAAAGTGAAAACCTTTTTATTTCCTCTTCCTGCCCAAAAGGATGCTAGTTCATTTTGAAATGATGAAAGCAATGGAAGAGATGTGTCTAAGATTTTGAATTAAGTAATTTCCGACCATTCCGGTCAGCAATGATTGCAGGGAAGAAAATGATGCTGTGTGCAGTATTGTGTGCTTCTTTGATTGAATTGACTGCTCTCGTAAATTACTCCATTTCATAATGGAGGGTGTGTGTCTTCCTGTTTTATTCCCGTTCCAAGTCCAAGGAACATTTCATTTAGTTATTGATTTAATATTTATTTTTAAAGACAATGGTACATACAGTAGCTACTATTGGATAAAGACAAATGTCACATGAACAGTATTACTGAACAGGAAAAAAATTCCTGAAAACAAATTGTAATGTAACAAAAACAAAATAAAAAGAAACATTAGATCTATGGTGTTGCTTTGTAAAATACAGTTTCAACTTGAGTATAATCATGTTCCATATATCCATCCCCTCAAATAAAATAAGACTTATAAAAGCATAGTGTTAAAGGACCAGTGCGTAGGATTTGTTGGCTTTGTTGGCAGAAATGGAATATAATGTTCATAATTATCATCAACAAAGAATTGCTGTGTTTTCGTTAGGGAACCCTTCATATCTACATAGGGAGCAGGTCCTCTTCCACCAAATGAAAAGAATAGCACTTGACTAGTTGTGCTTCTTCTTCTGTCCATCTACCGTATGGTACATCGTCCTTATTAGTCCTTATTAAACTTTTAAACAGCCATGAGCCCACCATGTTGCAACGCTAAAAACTAAAGTAGCCCAGAGCGGACAAACCAAGCCACGGCTCTAGAGACATTTTTATTTTCCTGAAGGCCACCATAGGTTCTCCTACCTGCTGTAAAGGGAGTGGGGAGAGAGTATTCTTGGTTGCAGTCTACAGTGTCACAGCCTGATGCCACTAAATCCTACAAACTGGTCCTTTAAAAAGCTTGAAGATGAGTTATCTCTCTGTCTTTTCTCTCTTCAGACTCCCACGGCATGGACCTGTTTGCTGTTGCAGTCCATGAGTTCGGTCACGCCATCGGCCTGGTCCACACCTCAGCCATGGAGTCCATCATGAGACCGTACTACCAGGGTCCTGTAGGAGACCCTCTGAAATACGACCTACCTTATGAAGACAAGGTCCGCGTCTGGCAGCTCTACGGTACGATGCAACGTCCATCCACTGCTCTGTGTGTGTGTGTGTGTGTGGGGCAGAAAGGGAGAGAGAGAAGAATTGATGAGCTCTGTAGAGCAGGGTTATTGATTAATGAAAACACGGGTGGAGTTAATTGGACCTCTTTATGGCATATGACCTTATCACACCATTGCCTGGTAAAGAGAGTAGCAGTGTGCGGGGGAGAGACTAATGATCACAAAGGCAAGAATGAATTGCAGGAAAGAATGCTGAGGGACAGGACTGCAAGAGAGGAGATGAATTGAATTAAACATAGACACTAAAACAAAACTGCTGTACTGTGGAACAGTAAAAGAAATGTATATTATAATACCAAAGAGGATGTAACTGAGCTCCATCCATCCATCTATTTAATGCCACTCATCCGGAGTGAGGTCACAGTGGCAGCAGGCTGAGCAAGGTAGCCCAGACATCCCCCTCCATAGCAATGTTTGCCAGCTCCTCCTGCAGAACGTCCATTGTTTAGCTTTCTGATTAATAGATCAATTGTTTTTTTGTTTTGTTTTTTTGTCAATTGGAATGACAAAAAAATGTTTAAAAGATACCCAACACAAGTTTGTCATAGCCCTGGTTTATGTCTTCAAAGTGCATGGTACAAGACCCAAATCAAAATTAACAATGATAAGAAATTATATACAATTGATTGTCTTGTCTTTTGTATGTTCATCTGATCTTTAATCACATATCCTCCCTAGGTGTCAGAGACTCTGTGTCCCACACCAATCGACCAGTCAACCCCTCCCAGACAGCTGAACCTCCCGTCCTGCTGGACCTTCCTGAAAACAGATCCACCCTCTTGTAAGTTGTGGTGTCTTTTTATTGCAACTGTTCTGGTAATCACATACAACACAACACATTCAGCCTCTTAATCCATAATGTTTCATCCTCTCCTCTTTTCTCTCTCTTCTTTTCTGGTCTTCTCAAACACACACACTCATGGTTCATTGTTTTCCAAGCTCCCTCAGGTGTCCGCTGCCTTAGTAAATATGTCGGAGCAGAGGCTGTAATAGATGTGCCCTACAGACAGGCAAAGTTAAACACCCTCTAACTGACCCTAAATGCTGCTGTGTGGAGCCTCTGGGATTGTAGCTCCCAACCTTTTTTGTTAGATGTACCCCCAGAGCCCTGCCAGTTCAACTGAAGTACACAACCTGTCATGGTCCAATTGTGTTCATTTGAATTCATTAAAATAGATGTTGTTCAACTATTATTTTTAAAAAATGTCATACTTTTTTGTAAAATAACTAAATTGCTTTAATTAAGAAATGGAATCATATCATAATTTTTATTTTATCAAATTAGTTGAAGTACTCAACCCATGGCATCTGCAGAGGTACCTTCCCTGGTACAAGTACCCACAGCTTTAGGAGAACTGAAAAATATAATATAAAGATTGGCTTTATGGGCTTCACAAACACACACACACACACACACACACACACACACACACACACACACACACACACACAGGCCATGAAATCACCAAAGTCAAGAGCTCTTTGCCTCAGGAGCATGAGTATGCTCAGTGTCATGGCAATGTGCTGGTGCTGAAGGCAGATGGATCACCACAATAACCAGGTTTTATCCTCTGGCCACCATGACTAAAAATTTCATGACCATCTAGGCATTCATTTATCATTCAGCCTCAGGTAGTCATTAGAAGGGAGAAAATGTAACAGTCAAAATGATCAAAAATAGTCGTTGGAGCATGAATATGATGGGTGGATATGTATGTTGGATATTTTGGCTGCAGAGAGGAAAGATCAGCACCGGGTTCATCCCCCTGGACCATGCATATCAATACAAAACTTCATTGCGATCTGTTTAGTAGTTCCAAAGATATCTCTGGACCAAAGTCTTGAACAGTCCAAAAAAGCCAACCTAAATTCAGAGCAGTGCAACATGTAGCACATGAACCATAAGGGAATTCTTAGGGATGACCTGGATTCAGGAGTCTTTCTCTGCTGTTTCACATGATTCGTCACAGTAGCCACCAGGAAATATCTTATTAGTTTTATATTGCAGGAGCCATGGCTGTATATGCCATAACATTGTTAAAATAGTAGGATAAAATATCTTATAAAATATCTTATCTTGCACCATATTTTTTGATCATTCAAACAGTAATCAGCTGTACTCTCATGGTCTTTTTAGATAATGGGATCAATACATGTCAGCTTGCTCAGGGAGTGATCAAACTGTTTTTGAAACTCCGCTGACAACAACACCCGTTGCTCGACCTCCATGCATATACTCGCACTAACATAACAAACTACGCAGCAGTCCCAAAACTAAGTAAGCTTATAAAACCCACTTACCCTCAGTAGTTTTGGCTTTTCACTGCCCTCATTACTCATTTTTCACCACCTCCGTCAGGGCATGATGCATGGAAAAACTGGATTATGCTTGACAAGGGTCACAAATGCTGATCACTAGGCAGCGGTGTCATGTTAATAGAGCTCTGAATGGAGATCTTTGTTGATAATACAAGGCCTGGCAGCCTCCCACTCACAGTGGCAGCCCTGTGGTGTTAATGGCTTCATCATTGGCAGGCAGACCACGTCAGTGCTTTAAATCACTTATTAGCCCTGGGGATAAATGCACTAGGGGACCTCACTGTGTTAGCTTGATAGCATTTCACCTAATGTTTAGCCTATTTAATTAAAGGAAACACATGCACATGCATACAAGAATTCAGACCATCTCAAAACAATGCATTCAGGAAATATTGAGCCCCCTACACTTTCTTTTGACATTTTGTTATGTTGCAACCTCATGCTAAAAAATATTTAAATTCATTATTTCCCTCATCAATCTACTCTCAGTAGCCCATAATGACAAAGTCAAAACAGAATTTTAGAAAATTTCACAGATTTATTAGAAAAGAACAACCAAAACATCACATTGACATAAGTTACAGTCTTGAATTTTCTTGGCTATGAAAAGCTTTGCACTAAGCTACTCCAGTGTTGTCTTGGCTGTGTGCTCAGGGTCATTGTCCTGTTGGAAGCTGAACCTGCGGTCCAGTATGAGGTCCTGAGCGCTCTGAACCAAGTTTTCATTAAGAATATCACTGTACTTTGCTCTTTTCAACTTTCTCTCAACCCTGACCAATCTCCCTGTCCGTGCTGCTGAAAAACCTTCCTACAGCATGATGTCGCCACCACCATGCTTCACTATCGGGATGGTATAAGGCAGGTGATGAGCAATGCCTAGGTTCCTCCGCTTAGAACTGAGGCCAAACGGTTCAATCTCATTTGAGCAGAGAATCTTGTTTCTCACTATCTGAAAGTCTTTTAGGTGCTTTTTTTGCAAACTTTCACTGAGGAGAGGCTTCTGTCTGGCCACTCTATTATAAAGCCCAGACCGGTGGAGTGCTGCAATGATGGTTGCTTTTCTGGAAGTTTCTCCCATCAGGAGTGACCATCGGGGTCTTGGTCACTTCTCTTACCAAGGCCCTTCTCCCCCAGTTGCTCAGCTCTAGGAAGCATCCAGGTTGCTCCAGTTTTTCCATTTAAGAATTATGGAGTCCACTGTGCTCTTGTGAACCATCAATGCAGAAGAATTTTTTATTGTAGCTCTCCCCAGATCTGTGCCTTGACACAATCCTGTCTCTGAGCTCTCCAGGCAGCTTCTTCAACCTCATGGCTTGGTTTTTTTATATATATGCATGGTCAGCTTTGAGACCTTAAATAGACAGATGTGTGTCTTTTCAAAGCATGTCCAATCAATTGAATTGGCCACAAGTAGACTCCAATCAAGGTATAGAAACATTTCAAAGATGATCAAGAGAAATTGGAGGCACCTGAGCTAAATTTCAAGTGGGTCTGAATACTTCTGTCAATGTATATATTTTTAAGAAATTTGCAAATAATTCTAAAATTCTGTTTTCCCTTTGTCATGTGTTAAAAATGAAAACGATTTTAACACAAGGCTGTAATATAACAAAATATGAAAAATGTGGAGGGTTCTGAATACTCTGTGAATGCACTTTAGGTGAGTTCAATTATCACATGGTTATTTTATTTTTCTTTGTGTGCAAATGGCATTGACTGGGTTTGTTCTTTTTTGATGATCTGTATACCTAGTGTGCTTGTTTTGTGTTTTATATTAAAAAAATAGGTGGGTACAGTATGTATTTTCCCTCAGACACTCAACGTTCAGAATATGAATTTGAATATAAGGTCTTCCTTGCCTTCCACTTTCTCTATTCTAATCTCTTTGCGTTTTCTTTCCTGCTTCCTCCAAATTTCCTCTCTCAGGCTGGCGCGAGATGCCCCAGACAGATGCACCAGTCACTTTGATGCTGTGGCCCAAATACGAGGGGAGGCCTTCTTTTTCAAAGGTATTCAAGCCTAAAAGGAGAAAGTGAACAAGAGAGACAGACAGACAGACAGACAGATCAAGAGTGACACTGAGAGAGAAAGGAGAAAAAGAGGTGAACAGAGAGGAGATAAAGTGAAAGAGTAAGGGACAGGGGCCGGGCACAAGACAGAGCGGTGGCTCCAACGATCGATAGAAAGCCAAGTCATGTGTGGCTCCTCAGACTTGTATCACAGGCTCACACACCATCACATATACTGCAGTCTAAATAAAACGTTCCTTTAGTGGCCATGCTGTCGTGCTGTAAACATATAATTTGCTCATCTTGAAATTGATCTTTTCGTCTCATTGGCGAGTCTGGCCAGTATATTTACAGAGCAAGAGAACTATCATCAACATGTTTAATGAGGTAAGATTGAAAATGATTTTAATAACATAACTTTATATGATGTGTATCGGCTAAGGTTCCCCTTCTTGTTAAATAGTTTCTCCTCTCTCCTCCTAAGCACAAGCCCTACTGCTTGATTGCCAAATACTCTTGTTCACAAGTAGATAAATGTAACCGAACTAAACTAACAAGGTAACATCATTTATTATTTTTAAATAAGCATTTTAATTAAAAATTTTTCTAAAACATGGTCAACGTGAAGGAGAGGGAGGACTTTTGTTATGATGATTGCAAACACGGCACATGTATTGTGAAGAGGCTCCAAGCTCTAACGTGTTCCTGTCCATCACAGGGAAGTACTTCTGGCGACTAACTCGAGAGAAGCACCTGGTGTCTCTGCGTCCGGCTCAGATCCATCGCTTCTGGAGGGGCCTTCCACCCAATCTGGACAGTGTGGACGCTGTGTATGAGAGACCAGGGGACCACAAAATTGTGTTTTTTAAAGGTCAATGTCTCTATCTGATTTCAAGTTTCACTTGTATTTTGTATTTGTGCGGATTTAATTGTGGATTAAATATCAGCATGACATTTATTCATTTTTAAGTGTTTCTGATATAACTGGGTGGATATATTGTAAACTAAAGGCATAATTACTCTTTTTAATTATTACATTTTTGTTTACCTCTCAGGTCTAAAGTACTGGGTGTTTAAAGACAATAACGTGGAGGAAGGTTACCCTCGTCCAATCAGTGACTTTGGCCTACCTTCAGAAGGCGTAGACGCAGCTTTTGTTTGGCTCCACAACGACAAAACCTACTTCTTCAAGGACAACGACTACTGGCGCTACGATGATCACGTGAGGCGAATGGACATGGGCTACCCTAAAGACAGCACGCTTTGGAAGGGGCTGCCACCACAGCTGGACGACGCCATGAGGTGGTCTGATGGTGAGGAGCCTTAGAAATGAACCCTTCCTTCTTCTTTAGTTTTCATTTTACCTCCTCTAACTGACAAATCCATTGATTCCAAAGCGTTTGTTTCTTCATGCACTGTACATCTATATAGCAACATTAGTTTTAAATTATGCCAAAATTGAAACAGAGCCTTGAACAGAAATCTCTTCATCACTGGAAAAGTAATAGAAAATGTGAGGACAGATTCATAAAGTCTTATGTGGTTCTAACGGGAACTGTGAAAAGTTGGGAAAAATTGCAACACCAAGGTTATATTAACTTTTATATGAAAAACACACAACTGTTACGTTTATTCAATAACAGCATTATTTAAGTGTTTTATCATGCAAGTGAATGCTATAAACTAACTGCACACTCACACTCTGCGTCCACACAAAACCTCACAAACAGATTTACAGGCTCTCTGCAAATATGATGTATACATAGCCTATACAATAACAAATAATCAGTGACCCATAAAAAAGTGAACTGTGGTTATGGAAAATGAATTGTGCTGCAGTATGTTTGCCTTAAGGGACCTTTTGGATGCAAGCTGCTCAAGTTTCCAGACAACAAACTTTTTAGATTACAGTCACTGAGCCAGTCTACCAGAGAGAGGTCGTAAGACTGGCATCGCAGCTTGCCAACAACAGGCTTGACCTTTACACTGCAAACACAGCAGAGAGTGTTGGGTGTTATAAATCCACACGCCGGTCTCCCCTTATTAATCCATGTTGCCACAGTGGAGTGAGCTCAGTGGAGTCAGTCAGATTCACAGGGAGCACACCATTTGAGAAACACTGCGTTGGCATGACAAGATCACTGATCTAATCAAGGAGGTCCAGCACAGAATGTTCCTCCTGCATTAACCTCAGCACAATCAATGTCTCACAGTCGATCCTGATCCGGTTCTACAGATCCATCCTCCGATACTGCCGCGCTCCAAGATGGAGCTGAGGTTTGTCATTTGAACAGTTGAGCAGTCAGTCAGCTTGCAGTTGTCTTCTGTGGAAGTCCTGAATGGCACAACAGCATGAAAGAAAATGCCAATTTTAGCCGTTTGACAGACTGCCCTTTGGCATACAGATTCACACTATCTGCCTGAGCATCAGTTACTTCCCTTACAGCTGTCAACCGCCACAGTTTTTGCATTTCTCCCATTGAGCTTCCACATGAACAAATGACGATGTCGATCAAAGAATGGATGATATGTTAGAAATGGGGCCAGCTCGAGTCTGTGAGTGACCTTGCATTCCAAATATTTCAGCTTCATAAACTAGGCATTTGTGGTGTGTCACTGTGGCAGCACGGGCACTACCGTCTGTTCCTATATAATTAAACAGCTTCCGGAATATAATTAGAGTCTGTGTCATTTCTGAAACACATCAGGGAAGAAGTGTCAGCGCCAGATGGACGACACAAGTCTTGTTCTCTGCTAACGACCTCAAATTGGCTCATATTTTTCATGACATATGGTCGACCACTAAACAGCAATTGTCAGTAACTTGAAAAAGTCATCACCAGTCACTGGTGACCTTTTTCAAACATAAGTCAGTCAATTATGATCTTTGATCAGCGATCGAGCAGTTCTACTTCATACAGTAAGCACACACCTTCTGTAGCAAACAAGATATTGCTTTGTTAGGAATGATATAAGTGATACATTTGCAGTACTGTTACAGATCTGGATGTGTTTCCTACAGTATTCTGTAGACAACTCTGTGTCTGACACAGAGTAGATCAGCCGGATATTAATATCAGCTCTCAGAGCTATGACACATGTTTCACCAGCCTTTGTTGGATATTTCTAATTAACGACATTCACAGGAGCAGAGCTCTGAAGTACTGAACACACCTTTGTTTTATCTTTTGAAAAAATCAGTTGCCTAACATTTAGCATATTGCCTTTGTAATTTCCTCCATGTACAAATAATGCTGTCAGATATTTACCACGCTGTCCAGCTGAGTGAAATAGTTTAGTCGATATAAATTGGACCATTCGCCCCAGAAAGACCGGGGGGTATTTACACACAACAATTTTAATGAGCAATTGATAAAGTTATGTAATGCATATTTATCTTACATTATTCAGTTAGTGAGTGTGTGTGTGGGTGTGTGTGTGTGTGTGTGTGTGTGTGTGTGTGTGTGTGTGTGTGTGTGTGTGTGTGTGTGTGTGTGTGTGTGTGTGTGTGTGTTGATGTGCGTGTGTGTGTGTGTGTTGATGTGCGTGTTTTACTCCCTTCCTATCTCTCTCCTTCACCTCCCTTTAAACCCATCTCCCAACCTCTCCCTCTCTTTCCCTCCTCTTCGTTCTCTGAATGTGGCTTCATGGCTTTATAGGTGGAGGTGAGGTAATGTGATCATGTCACGCCTGAATCTGCCATGTCAGTAATCTTTATGACAGACTATGTGCATCTGTGCCTGTAAAATATTCTGCTCTTTTAGCTTCTATAAAATGTCTAATACTTTCTATAAAACCCACGCTCATATGTGAGTGTGAAAACGTGTGTGTGTGTGTGTGTGTGTGTGTGTGTGTGTGTGTGTGTGTCTCAGAGAGAGCTCACAGCTCGCTTTGTGTAATTATGTGTGGTATTAGCGTGACATTAGCCATTATGAACAGTCATTATTAGGGTGTTCCAGAAAATAAATTGCAATAAGAAAAATTCATCACACTATGCCACTACATTGTATGAACACAAGGGGTTGAAGTTTGTTGAGACAGTGTAAATACTGTAGAAGATTCACGATATGTGTGCCAGTTAACACAGTTTGATGCATCTTATCTCTTTATGGAAACCCTTGCCCTCTAAATGTATTTTGATCATATACATGATATGTACATTTTTTGTCTGCAGCTTATTTGTTCTGATGTTTCTCTCACAGTTAGAACTCGAAAAGTGAATTAATAAGTGCACTGAGATTTAGACTCTCTGACTAAATAGGCTGAAACCAAGAGCCTGGTTCATAACTTGATTTAATTACTGTGCAGCATAGGAGGATGTGGAGGACAATAGTATAAGACTTAATTAGTAACAAAATATGAAATAAATCAAGAAGGCAGCTATTATCCTGGTCTCTGAAAGTTTCGAATAATATTAAAAGTAATGAAGGACATTTTCACAGCAAGGACATATTTTTTCAATGCTTTCAACAAGAAAGAAAAAAATCCATTTAGACTCACCTTATTGAGTTAAATTGATTTGTGTGAACTACTTTTTTCAAACCGGCCATCAGATTTATGTTTACTCATTACTTGGCTGTACGATATTCTCTTAAGTACACAGGATGTAACTTCTGCCGCTAGTCAATCAAAACAATAACAAGAGACGGTGTTTGGTGACATTGTAAAGAAGTATGGGATCATGAGAGTTGTTCACCGTCGTCTTCACCACCATTGCCGTCATTGCAGTTAGCTACTCCCAGATTAGGATTCCTTCAGTGTCACTTGTTCAGGAGGTTTTTACTGGAAGCCGGATTATCTGCTCCTCCTCTCCAAATCAAATGGACCATGTGATTAAAACTGGTAGAAACACAGAATAAAGCCATTTCATGTTAAATATCAGTGATTCACTGACGGTGTTTTATTGGAAGTTGTAAGAAGAAATTCTTGTGCATTTAAGAACCAAAAACCATCTCAATGTAGTTTTACATCTCCTGTCTCTGGCTTCTCTCTGGAGCTCTATAGTAACAACAGGTTGGTGAGCCAATCAGAAGAGAGGCTCAGTGGCTGACTGCTTTCTGAGTGATCGAATTAAAATATAGCAGATTTCAGGTATACACTCAGAGAAACCAAATCATGCAAGGTTAGATGGTGGGTCTAGGTGCGCTGGGCTTGGGGCAATTGAGAGGCGACCAAATGAAATGGGCCGTTACCTTGATTAAAATTATGGATTTCTCTAGGTTTGGAAACTGCTGGAAATATTTGGGATAATGTAAGTACACAAGGGAACAAAATATATAACATAGGTGTAGTTATTTTTATACATTTAAAATACCTTTAAAACTGGATAATTAAACATCTAAACCCATATGTTCTTTATAAATCCAGTGTAATCCTCTCAGTCACAGCAGAACGCCAGCATTAGTTCCACTTTATAAGTGAGACTCAAACACAGACCAAATATTGCATGTCACTGGCAGTCAACAAATCAATTGCTCTGGTGCTGAAGGGTAAAATGAGCTGTCATGCTTGATTGTAACCCACTATTGCATGTTGTTATGGTAATCCAAGCGACATGTGCACATTAAAGTTTGGTTGTTTCCTATTCTAATTATAAAGGGAGGAGGACGTTAAGAGTTCATTAAACAGCTGCTGATGTTATTCAGTAAACTACTTATAGTCAGTGTGTTAACTCTTGACCCTGCGAAGTCTGAAAGGTCAGTGATGTGGTTTGACTTGAATAAGCATCATTTTGTTGTTTAACTTTGTTTTTGCTTGTGTTATGTACTGGTTATTATACTGTTATAAACTCATAGTTATAAACCCTAGACTGATTAGTTGTACTACTATTCTGTAATGAACTATCATATTTGACACATAAAGGCATTTTATAACAAAATATTTCATACTTCACTTACACTCTGCCATAAATCTTGAACGCAGTAATGCAGTAAAAAGAAAATCAGCCATACATCCATATTTGATGTATCCTTTCTACATCAATAGAAACTTTGCAAAAATACTGTTTTTGGCCTGTAATGTAATGTATTAATTAAATTTTATGACTGAACAATTGTAGAGATATAATCATATATTGTGATCGCTTTGTCTAAGTAAATGACACTTTCAACTTATCATATCAGCATGTTCCTGCCATTTCCTTTGACTAGATAAGAGCCTCTGATCTGGAGTCGGCCCCCAGGCGCTGGAGAAAGGTTGCCTGCTGTTCCTAAGCAATTATGATAGGTCAAATGCTGAGGACATACTTCCCATAGGGATTATTAATGTTTACTTTAGCTTGCATTGTTTTGGCTGCCTTTACCAAGCAAATCTCCTCTAAGGGATGCTTCCACCAGTTCTCCAGATTAAGCCTTAATAAAAACACATGTAGATGTCGAAAACTGGCAGAAAAACAACTCATTAGCAGGAGGTACTCAGTCCTTGTTTCAGGCCACTCTCAATGGGAGCAAGCAACATCACCTCTCTCCCCTGCGGCAGCTCCCAGCTGAATGTGTGGCGGCTCTTTTCCCTGTTGGTTGTTTAGAGGTCTGTGTTGTGTCTGAGCTTTCGCCAGCTTCACAGGTCCTGCTCCAAGCTCTTTGATGTGTGTGTACGTGTGAGTGGGAACAAGACAAATCCAAAAGAGGGGACAGCCCCAGCAAAATCCACAATTCTATGGAAAGACACATACAAATACAAGCACGTACTGTATATAAACAAGATACACATATTCACATATATCCACACCTTTGGACCAGGGAGCTGGAGCCACATCAAAGCCTTTATCTGCTTTCAGGCTGCTTCCTCAAGCCTAGGATGAAGAGAAAAACAGTGAAATAGACAGAGGTGAAGTGAGGAAGATGCAGTGACAACTCATCACTGCTGAACAGTGAGTCAGAAGAGTGTTAAGGAGAGACAGAAGCCAAAGAGAAATCACACGTTTAAGAGATGGATAAGAAAAGTGATGAGAGGAAATGACTGGCTTGATAAGAACAATGCTGGAGGGAGAGCAGAAATAAGTTAAAGGAAGGAGCAAAAGAGCATCCATAATGTTAGTTATACATTAGTCTTTCTGGATAAGCCTGCTCATATATTTCTTTTTACTGTATTTTAATACTTGATATGCATCATTGTTGTGCTTTTGTCTGCCTTAAGGGCAAAGACAATGGAATGTGATGAGTTTCATATTAAATTGATTTCTGATCCTTGTTGTTCTGTCTCAATCTCATAGCACACAATAATAACAACCCTTTCTCTTCCCTCTCCTCATCAAGGCTCGTCCTATTTTTTCAAGGGGAAGGAGTACTGGCGAGTGCCGGGCAGCGACATGGAGGTGGAGCCAGGATACCCCCGCCTCATCGCTAAGGACTGGCTGCTGTGCACCGAGATGCAGTCGGACTCTCCAGACACAGAGCCCAAAAGTACAGAGACGAGAATCAACGGGCACCATCACCCAGACCACGCAGAGAATGGATACGAGGTTTGCTCCTGCACCTCTGACACCGCCTCGCCTTTGGGTGTCCGCCCCTCCCCATCTCCCATCTGGCTCCTGCCGCCACTCTGGACGCTCTCGCTGGCCCTCCGCTCTGAACTGCTATGATGCCAAAGCATGGGACAAAGTTCTCAAGTTGGGTACAAGAGAGAGACTCACTCGTGGAGGGCCAGTGGAAACTAAATACAAACTTAAAAATTTTGTTCATATAAATATCAATTGGTATGTTTTGCTATTATTTTGCTGTTATTTATTTCACATGCCATTTGGTGGTCATCTAAAGCACCTTGCAGTATGAGTAGTGCATACAGTTATCATGCTATTACACTAGGGTATCCCTAGTAATCATCAATCCACTGACAATAACAGTGCTAGTACCGTACTTTACAGATTGAGTTACACGGAATCACAAGTTCTATTCTTTACCGTCTTGAGTGACTAAACTGTCTCTGAAAGGAAAGAGTGGGACTGATCAACATCAACTGTTCACATCTACAACAGTTTTCTGCACCACACTGATGATAATTACTTTTTTCATGTTGAAGTTTACAGCAATAATGAATGGCATTGTGGGATGTAAGCAGATAGACATTGATTAAAAGGTACATTTTTACCTTAAAGGAATAATTCCACATTTTGGGAAAAAATCTTACTGGGAGTCGGACGAGAAGATCGATACAACTCTCGTGTCTGTACGCTAAATATGAAGCGATAGCCAGGAGCTGCTTAGCTTAGCTTAGCATAAAGATCGGAAACAAAGGGAAACAGCTATAGCCTGGCTCTGTCCAAAGGTACAGGAACTCATTCCACTCAAGAACGCCTCTAAAGCTAATGATCACATTTTATCTAGTCCATACAAAAACAGTGTACAATGAAGAGTGCTAGTTTTTACAGGTAGTTGTGTGCTGGTAGGCAGATTGTGTTACCTTCAGACAGAGCTTACTGTTTCTCCCTGTTTCCAGGCTTTATGTGAGGCCAAGCTAAGCTGCTATATTAATATAACTTCTGGCAGGAATGTAAATTAGCATATTCCCCAAATTGTCTGACTATTGCTTTAAATCGTGCCTGGCAAGCAGACCTTTCTGCCAAGCTGCTTACTGCATCCCAGCATTCTCCACCAATGAAATTGGTTGGTTTCAGTTACAGTTAAGGTTATGGCCACAGTTGGGGTTTGGTTCCACCAATCCTCAAGAAAGAGAGAGGACTTTAACTCAGTCGGACAGGTAGAGCAGCCTGAAAGACTTAAACCAGGGCAAAGAATGACATTCGGAAATACAGATACTATCGTTAGACAGGTAACTGACACCTGGGCATGTATCAAGGCAGACAGGTGAAAAGTACCCTGGGATTTAGTGTAGATAGATAGTTAGGCTTACAGATGAACAGCCCCATGGGGTGTTGACAGGATGACACATGAATGGCAAGCTGGGATGTCGACAGGTAGATGAATGGCGCCCAGGGCTTCAAAAAGGTAGACAGGTGAATACCATTAAGTGCAGCTACGTGGAGAAAAGGGCACGCTGGGATGTGGGAAGTGAGACAAATGAATGATTTCTTGTTAGACAGAGAGTTAAGATCCCAGACTTTCTTAATGTCGCTTAACGTCATTATGTTCGCTTAAATCCCTTACCCATACTCCCCACGCTTTTCGAGGAACTGCTGCTCATGTATCTCCATGAATTTATCACTTTCACCCCCGATACAGAAGCATTCCCTGCCTCTATCAGAGGCAGTATCGGTTTTGTTGTATTTTTTGTATTGAATATGGATAGATTGTGATTCCATATTGCTTTGATCAGATTATAGTTCACTGAGCCTTTTCTTCATCAATCCAAGCTCCTACTGGTGACGTCCTTCGCAGACCTCACAAGATAGCAACCGGATTTATTATTGCTGATATATTTACCTACAGTTTAAGTATAGACACAGATATATTTGAGTCGAGATGTTCCATGGTTCCTGCAAAACCAAGTGGACTGTGTATATTTCAAGCTGTGTTTTCTAATGTAAAATATTTTTGTAAAAAAATAAAAGAATCCGAATGACTTTATCGGCCAAATGTGTGGTCACATGAATTCATATCAGGACAGATTATTTAGAGTGGTCAGTCTTGCAGCTGTGAGGGCCGAGTGTGTAATTATTTAGTGTCATTGAAAAGGAGCCCGGGCTTGAAGACAGATGAAGGTAACATGACAGCTTGCAGACACAAACTGGGAGATGTTCTCCATCTCTCTGATGTTATTAAGCATGTTTTCTCTTGTAATGGTCACTGCTGTTCACCGGGAATGTAAAGCACATTGTGTCATCACACCACACACTCACACTTTTGAGTGGCTTTATGAACAGATTGGCACAATATATATATATATATATATATTATATATATATATAGCATTTTTTTTAAAGGGAAGAACATTGGTGAAGTAATATCACCTGATTCACAAATTTCCAGCAGCTCAAAGTGAAAAAAAAGTGCTTGGGAATATTGAACAAAAACCTGATGTCAGCCATAGGTTTCACTCTCACTTCAGTTAACTAAGAGGTTGAAGATGACCCCCACCAAATCCTGTACAACCACACTTCACTCTGTTTTGAGGTAAAATAAGCACGCATAAAAAGCATCAACCACTATTTCCACAGTAATGAGCCTTTTGCTTGATTGTTTATTATTCTATTTACAAGTGCATTTTCTATCCCGCAAGTTCATTCTATTCTGAGATTAACAACTTCCATTGTGTTTTGTTGTAATAGGTTGTACTGTTATGATTTTCAATATACTTTTTTTTTTAAATTCCACATTAGTTTAAAATGAATTCATTGTTATTCCCCCAGCATCTCCCTGTTGTCACGCCGTGCAGGTCGAGGTGTGACACCACTAAGAGCAGCAATTTTTCTTCCCTCCTCTTGACACACTTGAGTGGTGTTAATTAACTGGTGTGACTCGGCGGCCACCGGGAGAGCACCTGCTCCCGGGGGCGAATGCAGCAAGATGGGTCACTTTTCAGCAGTTTGACCACTGATCCTACTTTAGCTGCTGTTCTAAACAAACCAATTCCAAAAAGTTTTAGCACTGTGTATACACTGAAGTTATTTGATGAGGGAATTGTTTTTTTAGTTAGTTAGTTTTTAATTTAGGTTACTGCTTTTTCAAAAATCCTTTCATTTTTATCAGCGGTTCTACATTGACTGTATTTAATTAATACATTATAACCTGATGGTCTTGATTGGTGCTGCTGTCTCATAACTGTCTATTTCTATTTAGTCAGGTTTGCATTAAACTCAAGACTTCTGTGTCTCCTGAGGCCCCTGATCTGTGACTCTTTCCATGTTTGAGGGCCTACAGTTTAATCCCAACTAATGACTGCAAAAAACATACACACATCACATACACACATTGTATTACAAATCATCTTTTGTTCCTTTCATTCTGGTACTTTTCATAGGAACTTCATGAAGAATGAACCATGGAAGAAACCCTCAACAAAAACCACTGACAGCTCTGATGAAGAAGTTTGAGTTTTTAGAGGGGAGCATACAGAAAAATAAAAAAACAGACAAAGAAATGAAAGACAAACAGGCGCGCAGGCAGACATTTGGACTGCTATGGCTGACATCTGTAGAAAAGTTACTAACTGGTAGATTTTTTTTTAAATATATATAAGAATCCACTGGAAACTGAGGAAAAGTTTCAACAGTTTTCATATAACTTGTGAGGCTCCTTGGCAGACAGATGCCAAACTCACAAACTCCAGACTCCTACAGTAAGATGAAATGCAATGCCAATAGCCTGTGCAGAAGAACTGACCTGTGGAGTCCTCTGTTAAACACTTTGTGTATGTAATCATGCGTGTCCACGCACCAAAGTATACTGTTCCCTCAGTCACTGCACTGTGGAAAAGTGATGCTGTCAAGAGCCCAGTTCCTTGTTGATGCACGAGAGAGGGTGGGAGCTGGGTGGGGGTCAGCAGAAGGAGCTGTTTCAAGCTTTCATGGTGGGAGAATTGGCAGACTTCTCAGACAGATCTCTGGCAGCTCTCTGCCGTCACATTCCACAAGAGGTCATATTGAATTCAACTCTTGCCCACACAAACCAGGGGATACGGCAGGAAGGAAGGGTGCGCCGGCTCGTTTCTACGCAGCTGAAGTTTGAGTAGAGGCATTGCCTCCAAGTCCTGTCGTCCGGTGTGACGAAGTGACACTGCAGGACATGAGCGACATCACCTTGATGGAACATGTGTGGACTAGTGCAGCAAAAACAGACGCAGGGTACAAGCAATGTATGAAGCTGAAATGTCATGAGGGAACTGAAAGCGCAAATAACAAGAAATTCCTCAAATCTGCAAGTAACACTGTCAGAATATACAGGTTATTATGAAGTTTTAAAGTTTTGTTTTTGACTTACACCTAATGTCAGTAATTTCATCATTATTCTGCCACGCAAAATGAATTAGAGGGTTTTTTCAAAAAAAGCAAAATACCGGGTCAGTGGATGAGAGGAGAGACACTCCTGATCTCACTGGACCGTCATTCTGGCCTTTCTCTGGTGAACAAACTGACACATTTTATTGGGTGATGACTGTGAAATGCCCTGAAGGCCTTTAATGCAGTCCAGATAAAACAGCAACACACAAGTTTCTAAAGCTCACTGTTCTCATTTATTATCCAACAGGAAACAAGTCCAACGTGACTCATTAATGCATTCAAAGCAAACAAGATGTACTGCTTTGCATGTGAATAATTCAGAGGTGTGTAAGTATGTGCAAACAGGTGCGATTTTTGAGATAATAATAACTGGCAGCAGTTTAATTTGTTATATATCCAGCTCTCTATTAAGCGTCTTTGTAGACAGTTATTAGAAAACTGATACATTCAGTTATGATGAGAATGATTCGCCCTTAAAGTAAATTTCATATTGTGTTGGTAGACAGTGTGTTGCCAAGCAAGGTGGTCTTAAAAGTTTATTTCAATGCAAGACATGCAGGTGGGTGGCAAGATCTGTAGCTCTCCATCTTAATGAAAATGTTGACTATCATATAGCTGTGCACCTTTTTCACCAAGCAGACAGTATATATATATATATATATATATATATATATATATATATATATATGTCCCGATGTTCGGCTGAAGAGATGAGCAGGGCACAATGCCACAACACGTGGTGTTAGCAGTTAGTGAAGGCTGACCTTGTAGGAGACGGCACAGTCAAGGATATAAAGTTCTCTCATAATAAACATGGTTTATAATGTGCAAGGTATGTAGCTAAAATGAAAAAATATTAAATATATGAATGGATTTTTTTTTTTTAAAAGATGGTGTGTGCAGTAGGCTAAATTAAAAAAATAGATGCTCAATGTCAAAGTAGAAAGCTTGATTGATGGCTTAATATGAAAAACAGCTGTGTGAAAAGACAAGATAAAGAGATAGTCTACACTATCCTCAGGCCTACAAACATGCACACACATTCACACACTCTTGTTTCTCTCAGATTTGAGGAATTATATTGTCATCCTAAATGTAACCAAAAAACAGATAACACTAAATGGTTAAACTTACCTTGTGGGGACAAGGTTTTGTCACCAGAGGGGAGGTAAGTCCTCACAATGTCATCGTGTTAACAGGTAAAATGTCCCCACACAGCACACACAACAAACCCTTCATTCATTTCTTTCCTAATGAGGGATATATCCATGTGCTGTAAAAAAAAAAATAATAATACAGTTAAGATATTATTTACTTTCCATCTGTAACTGAAGTCATGTACTTTTTCACAGGCATAGCTGTCCTTGAATTATCATTAGTGTGGTTGACCATTGTTAAAATTCATTACACAGTGTGTCCTGATAAAACAGGTCATTTTGCCCTTGCATGAACGTGATGAGTTGAGGTACCACTGTGTGTGTGTGTGTGTGTGTGTGTGTGTGTGTGTGTGTGTGTGTGTGTGTGTGTGTGTCAGTCTCATTGCATTGTATGTGTTACAAAATTCCATTTAAATTGTAATTTAATAGGCAACTTACATTTAGTCTGTATGCAGTTTTGCAAGTATATTAGGACACATTAGGAGTCTCTTCTGTAGCCAGAGTGAACACCTGAAGGCCTTTGCACCAACTATCACCAGCAGAGACTTAATGTGGGCCAGGAGGAACCAATCAATCATTCTGTAGGAACCACAGAGCAGCTAAAATATTCAAAACCAGAGCAAACCCCTGCAGAGTGGACACCTGCGACAGTGGCTGGTGGGCCGCTTACAGCAAAATACACCAACTGTCCTGTATAGTCAAACTTTCTGACACACTGAAACACTCACTCCACTGAAAAGGAGAAGAGTAAACACTGAATTAATATATTTTTTTATAGACATGAATACATGCACAGCAGCCGTAGCCTGTTGTCAGCGGTGCATCATTATGCAGACCTGCACAGCACTGTGAATGTAGCCTTATTCTAGGCTCAGGATTCTTGATGACATGAAGCAGCACTGCTGGACAATACTGCACAGGCATTATACAATAACTAGTGGTCACTGAACTTATATCTGTTAAATTGCAGCAGCAGTAGCCCTTTGATATCAGATTTCCAGTGAGACTGAGAGTGGGCAGAGAGTGGGATGCTTCAAGGAAATTGTACTGGTCCCTCCACTATGAGTCAGAAAATTCCATCCATCCATTTTCTACCGCTTATCCTCTAGTAGGGTCGCGGGGGGGCTGGAGCCTATCCCAGCATCTTTTCGGGCGAGAGGCGGGGTACACCCTGGACAGGTCGCCAGTCCATCGCAGGGCAAACACATAGAGACAGACAACCATTCACACTCACAGCCACACCTATGGTCAATTTAGAGTATCCTATTAGCCTAGTCCCCATTTTGCATGTCTTTGGACTGTGGGAGGAAGCCGGAGTACCCGGAGAGAACCCACACTGGCACGGGGATGAGTCAGAAAATTGAATTCCTAAAAAAAAATGTCTTCCTTTACATAATTGACATTTGACAATGTGGTAACAGTGTTTCTGCAACTCAAAAGATGTTTTAATAACAATGTTTCCAGGTATTCCACAACACTGACATTGATTATTTGATTATATTTATTTCCTGAGTGAATGTTTGTCATGTTATTTCATTTTTTAGGAAAATTAATATCCAGAGAGTGAGATATAGCAAGATGACAAAATGACTTAAGATTATGAGTTTTCCTTGATGTTTTCACATCAGTGTCTGAAAACAGTGAACCACAGACCTGGTCTCTTGTACAGTCCTCTATTGCCCTCCTCTGGTAGTATAATATATAGAAAGTGTGCAAAACACTAATCCATGAGCTCCTACACAGATGAACTGCCTCATATATGTTTGAAAAAATCTGTGAAGCCCACAGTCAAGATCAACATTTGAAATATTACATAATTTTTAATAGGTGTTAGCAAAAGGTTTGTTCCTTCTGCCATACATGTGCTGAACAACTGAACATTTTGTGTTATGAATACACATCACAGTGTTTTTGCTATGGATGTAATGTTAAATTATGTGCACATTTATCATCTGCATATGACAGTGGAAAAACTTTCCTCTCAAGGACAATAATTAATCTAAAATGATAATGACGGATGATGTGGTCGTCAGAAATGTATCAAATCATTCAACCAAACAAAAACAAAAATATCTTAGATTTAATTTAGCCTCATTTAACTCTTGAAAGCAACACAATTAAAGGAGTGTCCTGTGTCTATGATTAGACTGAAGGTCATGATCAGGGATGTACATGTTGACTGGATGATACACATAAACTGAAGTTAAGAAACAGCCACTAAAATCACAGGTGATCCTATGACTCAAGTTTGAAACCAACTTATATTACTGCTCCTCATCATGAAAGAGGAAAAGTTAACGCTACTGGGGAGAGAAATTCTAAGTAGGTCAATGTGTCTGTGGTCAATTCAAAGGAGGAAGTAAGACTGAATTGAGATAAAAACATAAGTCTACCCTTGGGGAAGCAGTAACACTATAAATGGTGTACAAATTAAACTATTTCCATTTATTATGATCCCATCATTTTGCTTATTTACATTCAGCAGCCCGTTTCTCCTCCTCTGCCTTGCTTTAAAAGGCCTCCATTTTTCTGTCATTTAATGTTCACGCAGATATCCTCCAGCCTTAAAAGAGCCTTTGAAAAGTTGCCTGTTCAGAAGAATTAAAAGTTGGTTAAATGGTCACTACACAGACACAAATAAAGGTTACAGGTTACTGGTCACTGTCATCTTCTCCCTGCAGGTTGTCATCCATTTCTCTGACGTTCTTCCATTTGCAGCTGCTCCATATCTGCTATCATTTCTTCCCACATTCTCTGATTCTTTCCCGTAAGTGGCCCCTCTGGCTTCTGTCTCATACTCTAGCTCGTCATTTTTCTCCATTTAAACTTTCAACAGTCTTCCCTCTCCTCACTCCTCCCCCCATTTGCCCCAGTTCTGCATGCTTTCTAGTCCCTATACTCCTGTTTCTTTTATTTTCCCTAGACACAATCTCTCTCTCTACTCAGCTCTGAGTTTCAAGATGCATTTAGATTTTTTCTTCTTTCTAAAAACTGCAATACTACCAATAATGATCCAAACTATCACTTTTACACACTACAGAAGAAGTGGATTTTCAACTGGTATTGGAAACTTGCCCTTCACAGCCCATGACGATGACAATGATGATGATAATGATTATTATGATAGTCCATCTCTCCACCTAGTGGTGAGGTTAATAAAAATACATTTGCGGTCAGCGAACTCTCATCAAGGGAATATGGCATCATGGGCATCCCTCTCAATCTAAAATAAATAATCAGTTCAATTTTATTGTTTGTACTTAAAACAAAATCTATGAAATCTTTTTCTTTGCTTTTCTTTACTTCAGGACAAAGATTCCTAGACATCAGTAGCTAGAAAAATGTGACGACATGAAAATCTATCTGCCAGATGTATTCAATATTATTTTATCATATTTTCATTTTTAAGTCTAAACTAGTTTAGACTAGTTGAGCCAAAACAAACAGGTTCATCTTGTGACAGGAGACCGCTGAGGACCCTGGTCCGCTGACGTCAAATCTACATCTGTAATTGCCCTGCGCATGCGCTCTGTTGCAGAGGCTAGACACCGTCTGCCTTATTGGGACTATCGATGCTGTGACTTTTAGCGAATTAGCTGCTAATTGCAAGCGGTAACGGTGGATATTCGTAGTCTATTGTGGTTATTCAACATTGGTAATTCCGTTTAAATTCACAGTCAACGCTCGTTTCGCCGTGCGGACGCGTCAGACGACACAAGTGAAGTCCTCTTGTATATAAACAAAACGCAGCGAGCTGCTTTTTAAGGTGGCACGTCAGGGACTGCTGTAACAAAAAGGCTCGTCCGATTCCGTTTATCAAGTTAGCTAACTTAGTGTTGGCGTCGCTGTCAGAGATGGAAACGACCACACAGCTTTGTTAGGAGTTAAACTCCAAAACTTGTGCGAGCGAACATGAGAGAAGACGACAGTTTGTTGTCAGGAAGGCAGCCCATGGCGAGTGAAAGAGGGGGTGAACATCCCTGCTGCTGCCCCTACTTTACGGAGGAGAAAGGAGCACTTGCTAACACGAAGGCTGACCTGGGGTCTCCTGGTCATCTGTCCAGGTCTTTGTAGTACAAAATCAGACTTTGGCACAATATGGAGACGGTGGGGAAATTTGAGTTCAGTCGGAAGGACTTGATAGGACATGGCGCATTTGCTGTCGTCTTCAAAGGCAGGCATCGAGAGGTCAGTACAGTCCCTATCCACTATTGATTTGACTTTTTTGTTGAATGTATATTATTGCAAACATAGACGAAATAAAGGGTCGTTGGAATGGTTTGGTTGTATTGTTAGGCTTGAATCGCCTTTTATTTTCCATCTGGTGTATTTGTTTTCATCGTACGGCCTTAAGAGGCCTGGGTGCACATACAGGATGTTCCTTAAAATAACAGGCAGTTCATGGATAAAATGCTGAAATACTTTTAAAATACTCATATATATATATATTCTGAAAGTACGATTGTCACTTTCTCAGGGTCATTACTTTTCAACAGACTGATAATACAAATGATGCACATCTATGGTTGTGGCAAATGTAAATGTAGGCCAGCAGAGTTGTATTGTTTCCATTAGCAAGCTCCATACTGAGGCCACCAATAAACATGTTGAAACATGTCTTATACTTGTAGTGAAAGAGTATAAATTCTAACAGCTCTATAATGACTTGATGAGACATCATGCATCACATCTTCTAAGGAACAGGCCTGTAGCATCTTTGTTGCTCCATTAGTAAATTGGCATACAGATAAATTTCATCCATAATGATATGAGGATAATGGCATCGAACAACACATACTGCAATACATATATAATACAATACATTCAAATATGCTTTATGGTGAGAAAATGCAGTAACAAGGGCATATTGCATTGGGTTATAGGAAATATAGTTTAGGTAAAGGGTCACAGGCTACACTGCAAAACTGCCTAATAGTAACTGGACCTCCTGGCTGATTACAGTCCCAGCAGGTGATAAGTAATCAGTACAAAATTCCATTAGGAAACCCTTTTAACCAACAGCATGAAGGAGAGAAGCATATAGACGGACAGTTCAGTGTTAATCAACAAATATGTACTTCAATACAACACTTTGAATATCCTAGTGTTATAAATGTGCTAGAATCCAATAGTGAACTGTGCAGAGACATGTCGAAAAAATAATGTTGTACATACTGACAGATTTTGGCATTTGTACTAGTGCAAGGATAGAATATTCTCATTTCCCAAGCAAAGACACAGTGTAACTAATACTTTGCATTGCATTAGTTTCATCCAACAAAACTGATTTTGTATGTAACATGTCCTTCTAGAAACATGACTGGGAGGTGGCAGTAAAATGCATAAACAAGAAGAACCTGGCCAAATCCCAGACACTGTTGGGGAAGGAGATCAAAATACTCAAGGTAAGTCACAACCTTTGAGAGATTACTCTTTTCAAAGAGTTTCCTGATTTTCAGTTATTATGTTACTATATTTACTTAAAACATTATTATAAGGAACACATAAAACACAACTGAAAATGGAATCCAGGGCAAATAAACAATACTTAGTGTCCACAATGGCAGAGGACACAAAGTATTCAGAATTACTGATGTTTCTCCTATCAAATTTGTCACCTTGATTTTTCAAACTGTTTCAAACAAATCTGTATTTAATACATAATTTGCCTGATGGTGTGGTAATACCATATTCTGTTGTTTTACATCACCCTGGTACAACAGGGGGGCCTAAATGATTGTACAAGTCAAGCTTGACATCTGTTTGAAGTCAAACATTTAAAGAATAAAGGATATATGAAGTAAACAATGATTTTCCTTCTCATTCCTGCAGGAACTGAAGCATGAAAACATTGTTGCATTACTGGACTTTCAGGTATGTTATACTACACTCACAAATGGCATCTAGATAATGTCAGGTGGTTGTCAAGGCTTCTGATTACATACATTATCATCACACTTTTTACGGTCCTATCAGGTCTTCCCCATCAGTCTGTATTCACAAAGTAGAGCAGATGGGTTGTTGAATGTGTTTGTTCCACATGACCCACTTCTGTCTCGTGTAGCTTGAACTGTTTTGTTTACCCTACTTGTTAAATGAGGCTTTGCTACATTTGTTTGTTCTGAAAAACAGTTTGTTTCATCCTATTCAAGCACGTTTTCTTCTGCTCCTCCGCGTACTGTCAATCCTTGTAAAATTTCAGTGAATACTTCAGCATTTGTCTCTTGTTGTACATCATCGTTCCCTCGTCATCATTTCCCATGTTTACGTTTTGTCTACAGTCACATGCCCTGTTCCTGCCAGTCTCAGTTTTACTTGCCTAAAGTATTCCTGTCCAAGTGTTTAGCCCCCTTTTCCTGGCACAAGTCAGGTGCCTAGGGTGAATAAATACAAACACAGAAGAACCCATAGCAGAATGATGTTCTTGCCTGTAACTGGTCCGAAGCTCGCTTTGGTAACCCCTCCCAGATAGTTGAGACGGCACAACCTCCTGGCCCCACACAATCTATCTTAACTCACCAGGTGTTTCTTTTGTCTTTTTGGTGCATGGCTGACACACTGCCATCTGGTCAAAAACATCTAATGCTCAGATTATGCTAACTGTCACATCTGCCAAGACAATATTGCAAAATGACAGTGGTTCATTAATAGTCCGGGCATGTTTTGCTTTTGGAGAAACTTGTTAAGAACAATGTCTTTGTTTAAGCTTTATAAAAAAGAAAATAAGTGTTGCAGGAGTGCAGACATACACCCCACTGCATTACTGTTTCTTATCATTCTTTCACTAAAAGACTTCTGGTGTCACTGTGGTCTTAATTTTGGTGCACTGCTGGGCTGTTGAACTCCTTTTTTTTTTTCTTTTTCTTTTTTTTTTACCCCATATGAGATCTCATATTTGAAAACTGCTTATGAAGTCTGGTTGAGAGCAGATGTTGTAGGTTTCATTACCAGACCTAGAGATTTGTTTTATTGATTCAAGTTGACCTTTCATCACCTAGCCTTATCTTAATTTTCAGAAAGCTCAGTCATCACGCAAAGAGACTAACAGACAAGTCATGACCAATGACACTTACATTCAGCTGCTCAAACAAAGCAGTATAGTCACCTTGTTGTGTTGGTAGCAAATACGGATTTAACTACTATGCACTAGAGCCCTTCATCAGTATCTTCAAGAAAAATATTTGCAACCAGTTGTCGTGTCTTTGCCCATGCAGAACACCAAAATACTCCACTCCCTTATCTTCATACCTACTCACAGTGGCACTTCTCTCTGGGCATCGAGGATAGTCTGAGCTGGGCTCTAAGATTACAGGGTTGTTGTCACACAGCGGTAGAGAGTGGAGATATTCTTGGTAGAGGTTCCTACCATCCAGCTATCTAATTAGGTCAGGAGGAAACTGAAACCAAACCAAACACTGGACACCATAGAAATGTCTTTTACTTTTGCCTTTCACATTTTATCTAATTGTCTTATACAAAGTGACTTAAAATTACCTTGAGAGTTGAGTAATTATATTGCTCTAGTCTCAGGCAGACACTAATGTGACAGTCAAAGTACCAGAGGATTTTAGCAATGCAACAAGTTCCTGTTTCTACGCAGGTTTTGAGCAAGAGCAAATAGCAGATAGACCAACTCAGCAGAGTAATCTAATGTTTAGTTAAGAGACACATTTTCACTCAGTTAAAAAACACAGCGCTTTTGTAATCCTCACTGACATTGCTCCTTGTGAACCAGGAAATAGTTGATAGCAGAAAAATGACCCAGTATTCACTCTGTAACTGTATGTAACTGTTGTGCATGGGGTCATTTGAATTTTGGTTGCAAAGTCATCGCGCAGAGACAGCCTGTGGAAACCAGATGGTTGGCTTACTGGCTGAAACTAACTGGCTGGCTGGTTGGTCGCTGTCCATCTTCAATAAAACCAAAGACAACCAATTAAAGAAAGCCTGACTCAGCTGAACTATAGAAAACAGTCTGGTGGATTCAACAAGATACTGAGATCGGGTCAGAGTGAGAGACCACAGTCATCTGTTGCCATGTGATAAGAGAACTGCACTCTGTTTTTCCAAAACTTGTGCCTCAGACAGGTTGTCTGTAAGAGAGGATAGTAAAAGAAAGTAAATTACATTAGAATATTTGCTGATCTCCCAAATATGCAATTTCAAAATGATCCAAATTGTTTAGTATTATAAATGAACAGCCTTTTTATTGTTTGCTGGTGTTGTTGTGGCAACTTATGAATTAGCCTTTTAGATAGTTGAGTAATTCTCACTGTCTCTCACTTGCTCTCTCTCTGATTTACTCATTGTTTTGAAAATGCTGGTGACAGCTGAGCCAACTGCTCTGATTCCCTAATTGTTTTGGCTCAGTATTAATGTAGAACTGTGGGTCGTTTTCACATTTCTCACTAAAGGCAGGCAAGCTTTTACTTTTATATTTATTTATTTTTTATATCTTATGCAAACATATGCAGAGTGCCACACTGTAAAACAGGCCACATAAAAAAACAGTGGTTCAGGACTCTGTGATAGATCCAGTTTTAGAAAACGTTTTAACAGACTATTACTGACCAAAGCTGTGACAGCTTTGATCAGTAATAGCTGGCTTCTATCTTTCACTTTCACTTCTCTTTTTCCACTATCTCTGATCCGTAAAACTCCATCCTGAATTTTTATGCAATCCTTTAGGCTGTGGTGTTTTTCTCCAATCCAAATCACCAGCTTAGTTTGCTTGGACATGATTGGCGAGTACAAGTACCACCTGTTCCTTCCTTTGTCTGTCACTGACATGTGTTTGTTTACGTCCCCTCTTATCTCTTCCCCTTTTAGGAAACTGCCAGCTCAGTGTACCTGGTAATGGAGGTAAGGCTTGCTGTGATGTTTGGCTTTGTTTGAACAGCGCTGTATTGTCTCAGCTTTTGCAGGCAGCTCTGACAGGGCCCGGGCTATAATTAGCTGTATCCTCAGGCATCAATGGGGGTAAATGGCTGTCAGTCAGCTTCCAAATGCTGCTAGTTTATTTGCTTTTGCTGTGGCTTGATTTCTTTTCCCTGATGAAGAGCCAGAAGGAAAATAATATTTGTGAATCTTCTAACTACTTGACAGTTTGGTTTGTTTCTTTTCTTGACACATTTTTTTTCTAGCCAGTTTAAGTGCCTAAAATCATAGTTACATATTGATTATTCCTGCAAAGCATGGTGGGAATCGTTTGCCATGCCAGCCTTTCTTGTTCTGACAACAAACACGATTCCAATTGCAGTATTTTCAAACCATGCATCAAGATATTTTTTTAAACATTATCCCCACCCTGGTTTGTTCTGTTAATGTGTGTTGTAAAGATACAGGCAATATTGTGTTAGCATAATCACCACCTAATCACAATAGCTTGCTCAGACACAGCTCCAACATAAAAGTGAGCCGGCAAAAACTGACAACATTGTAGATGCTCAATTGAAATGTGAAAATGGTTGAAATGTCTCCGTAAGCAGAAAAATTATTTAATTTTTATTTGTATCCTCTAACTTCCAGTGGGTGGTAGTCTACCTGGGCTCCATGTAAAGTAAGAAAAGTAAAATAAACAGCAAATAAACATCACACAATGTTAGTGAATTTGTGACATTTACTTGGTGAATATTGTGTCAAATGTGTATAATTTGTACAATTTACATAACAGCAATGATGACACAGTGTCCAAGTTGTTAAGTATTGTTCAGTAGAGAGTTTCAAAGTGCTCTAAACGTCATGTAATAATCCAAATTGGATACAAATGGTAGTTGCTGGTTTAAAACAGTGTTACAGAGGCAGAACACAGATGTATGTAAAGGAACAGCAGATGCATTCCTCTAACTCATCCCATTTATTATCATACGTTCCCTGGTTATCTCTGTCTTCGAGAAGGAAATGACTTGTGAAGCTGCCTTTCAGAGCCACACCTGTCATAACACACCCGTCCTTCCCTGGGTTCATTCATATTAATGCTGGGAATGAGAACAGGGTTATAAATCTGTAAACACATCACTCTTCAGCAAATCACTCCTCTGATCCTTCTTGCTTTCTAGTTCCTTTAGAGTCTGGGTGATGTCAAACACTTATTCACTATGGTTACACATCAGCCCTCATTGTTACCTGTGTCTCCTAATGTTATACCTTTTCATCTCCCTCCTTCTCTGTTTCTGTTGCTCCCTCTCTCCCTCCCTTCCTGTCTCTTTCTAATGACAGTACTGCAATGGGGGTGACCTTGCTGACTACTTACACTGTAAGTCCAACAATGCATCTTCTAAAAGCTCCAGGTGCTTCTCAGTAGAATAATCAATGGAATTGATGGTGAAATGTCATCTTTGTTGCTTGATGACAAGGAAGCGAGAGTTCTTGTTCTATAAAAAAGACAAAAAAACAAAACAAAAGTAAGAATATTAATGTTTTCATGCAAACAAGGTGAATATTAATCTTTTGAAGTGAAGTTTCTTGTCAGTATTTGTTTAGGAAGGGAACCATTGAAGTTACAAGATCCAAATTTGGCATGGTAGTATTGTACAGTATATTATGACCAGAGAAGGGTGAATCTCAGGAAGGTGACAGTCCTTGCTATGTTCATGTAGCGTGGTGCAGAGTGAAGCTGCCCTCCACTACACATTTAATTTTAAGTCTTTTATTTTGTTCTGTAAAGAGCAAACATATACTTTATCATCACCGTTCGCCACACACACACAGTGATTTCACACTCAAGTGTGTGCTCTCGTTCTCTGAACGTGTTTGATATTTGAACACAGAAAAATGATGAACATCTACACTAACATCCAAACAATAAATCACGTCCGTTGTATTGCTAATCCGGACCATTTTCATCATGTACATTCAATATCAACTTGTTTTTCGAATACACAGTCAGCCAATCATGTATACCAAACATTGTCAAATTAATCAAATCAACCATGTATCTATTTTAAGTTATTTATGTATTTATTTATGAACTAGACACGAGCAGTCCGGGCTCTTTAGACCGGCTCCTAGTTCTACTCTCCATCCTCCCACTCGCTTGCGGTAACTAAGCAACCAGTCCCAACAGCCGTTTTCGGTACGTTACTTTCGCTGACCAATTAACGTTCATAAACAATACCACATATAACGCAACCGGGACCATAAACTACGACACAACATATTCACCCCTCACTTATACATTTCTAACTCTCCCTTCTTACCTGTAAAGAGCAAACATATACTTTATCATCACCGTTCGCCACACACACACACAGTGATTTCACACTCAAGTGTGTGCTCTCGTTCTCTGAACGTGTTCACGCGAGACTTCCCTTGTCCCTGAACACACACAGTGTAGCGAACGCGCTCGTCCTGCTGGTCGGAGTTAGACACATACTGCTACATGATATTACATTTTTCAAACAATAAACAAACCTTTTCTTATCATAAAACACAGACAATTTTAACCACACTCTGAACATGAGCTGTACTAAATGGAAATTATGTTAAACATGTAAATAATAATAATAATAATAATGTAGGTATATTAACCCACTGATGGCTCTGTATGCCACATTCACATTCCTATTGGCTTTCAAACATAATTTCTCATGTCTTTACATTGAGTTTCTTGTTCTTTAAAAAGCACTACAATACAACAATATAATGCCTCATATTTGAGACTGAAAAAACAAAAACAACTAGTAAATTCATCTAAGCCATAAAACCAACTCTCAATTTTTTTTTATCAAATCTTCTTGGAGTCCTAGAATAATGGTCTCTGGTAGGGAACAGCTTTTTAAGTTGTAGAAGAGGAAGAATTATTTTTCAGTTATCTTCCACTGCCACAAAGATTTAAAGAGTATACGCAGTAAAGTGTACGCTCCAAGGCAACCATTCAGGTCACAATTCACAAGTTTTTTTTAGGTAGTGTGACAGTAGGAAGCAGCTTTTTGTCTAGAGCCCTGAAGACAGAAACTAATTTGGTGATTCACTAACAGCTTCAGGACCTTCTGAGTACCTAAAGGCTTACAATAGACGTTGACATACAGTGTAATAAAACCACAGAGAAACTTCCCTGAAGTATTCTCCTGTCTTTATTCATCATAGATTCAGTATGTGAGACATGCATCACATCATGCAGAGAGGACACCGCCTCTTTGCTTTTGAGTCAATACAGTGCGAGCAAACTGGAAGAATCAGATAATCTATATTTCTGCCCAGGATCATAAATTACAGTGCTCTGAATAGCCAGAGTACTCAACTCTTCTGACGTGAGCCTTTGTGTGTCAGTAAGGACAGGGTGGGAAATATGACATCAGCCACTACCCACTCATTGACAAATTATGGCTCTACCTGCTAACTTTGTCTGCCAGGTCCCCAAACTCTAAATAGAGGTCCTATTCCAATAATAGTCATTGCTGTCCTGGTTTTAAAAAAAAAAAAGTTTCACAAGTGGTTTTGGATTCACTACCCACTGTGGTCAATGAAGTAAACTTTTTCCTGGCTCAAGTCAAGCCTGAGCCTGGCTTTAAAAAAATCTGTTGGAAGTGAGGCGGAGTCAAGACAGGAATTCAAGACAAGGGAGGGACTCTCACATAGGACCACATTGTACAACTGTGAGGTGAGGGAGATGATTGGAGGGGAAAAGAAAGTAAGAGCAGAAGGTGATAGTGGGGTGATGTCAGGCAACACAGATACTTGAACAGTAATTTTAGAGGTAAAATGAGATGGTCTGGTTTGTGTAAACATGAGCTGACTTCAGTGTTTGTTAGGAAAAGTAGTGTGATTCGCCTGGATTTGAGAAGGGGTCATTCAGTTCATATCTGTCTACACATGTAGACAGATATGTCTACACTCGTGTCGTGGTCTGTACTTTCACATGCATTGTAGCATATGAGAATCACACTGTATACCTAGTATACCAAAGTTGTTTTAATAAGTGTTCACTTATTTACCTCTTGTTGCTCTGCAGCCAAAGGCACACTGAGTGAGGACACTATCCGGGTTTTCCTGCAGCAGATTGCAGGGGCCATGAGGGTCCTACAGGCCAAAGGCATAATCCACAGGGACCTCAAACCCCAGAATATTCTGCTCTCCTACCCACCAGGACGCAAGTCGCACTCCAACAACACCTGCATCAAGATTGGTAGGTTTGATGGTGTGAGAAGGTGTGAGCAAGTACACAGGTGACAGCATGCAAGTGTTTGTACATACGGTACATATGGATGTGCAGTGCATGTGTAACATTGGTTTTCAGTTGTTGCCTTTTTTCTTTTTTTTTTTAAAATTGGGTTGTCACAAAGTGCAACAGAGTGAAAAGGATTGGCATCGGTTTTATTCTATAAGGAGCTTTTGTAGGAGGTACTGCATATGGATAAACAGCAAAAATGACTTAGATGGAAAGAAATGATTGATCATCAAGTTAGACGTATACAATAAATAAACAGGCAGTGTTGTTGGTTGAGACTGTTATTATTGTCTTAAGAAATGAAAATAAAATGCTTGCTCTAAACCTGTAGTATCTGTTGACTAATATGGGCAAAATTTATATAAAGATCAAGTCAGAAATTTAAAGTGCAAAATGGTTTTAACATTTCAGATGTGAGACTACAGCATGTGGGTGTACATTGTGATTTATCAGGAAAGCACTACAACCCTCTACAGGAGCGAAAACTAATTGAATCTCATGAAGCTCCATACGGAAATCCCTATAGCATAATAAAGCTCTGTGTAGCCAGTTTTATTGCAACAGGAGCTAATAATGATTTCCCCAAGGTAATTGATTCCACTAAGATTGTGAGGCTAAACTTGTTAGAGGAAATTTATTAGATTATATGAAGAATTTTCCCTCAGCTGGGTTTGCAGTCTTCCTCTGATGAAGCACATCACTGAAAAAATACCAAGAGAGAGAAAACCTATTCACAAATGCATGATGTATATGTCTCATCAAATCTTCAGTTTGACTGATTTGACCCAAAAAGTTGACATTTGTGTAACAACAAGTAATCACCATAATGAAAATTGTCATGACAGAGCACAGAGAGAGTGTGTGTGTTGTTCAGCTGCTCGCAAACTCTGCTAATCCTTGAGCCTATTAATTCTTTTTTCCCCTGGAGAGAATTGGTTTCCCAGCAGGAGTGAAGTCTGAGGCTTGTTTCAGTCCCAGTCACAGCAGAACGTTATAATCCTCATGACTCTGGGAAAACCTGCTCAGTCTCACACACACACACACACACACACACACACACACACACACACACACACACACACACAAACACACGAACACACAAACACAAACAAACTGTTCACATACATACACACATTGTACCTACACAGATGCAGGTACAGACACACAAACACACACACACACACACACACACACACACACACACACGCATCAGTAGTGAGGCAGGGACTACTGAAAATGATTTGTTGCCTTGTTTAATAGGCAGTTTGCTGCCTTAAGGACATTCGGTAACCTTTAGAGTTTGTTTTAAATTTTATATAATTTTGTATATTTATTATGACTGAGCAACAGTCATTTGTTTTTCTCACTGTGCCTATAATTCCCATGAAAATTAGCTACACAGCAATTGTCTTGATTATTTTTTATTACTGATGAAGTTCTACTGTCCAGAAGTACTGGTTGGCAAGTACTTTACCAAGCCATAACACCCAAGTGTTTGAGCTCCAGTGTGATAATGCAGCATTGTCGTCACACAGGTAACGATATTGAAGGTCTGTGTCTCAGCCAATATTGCGAGAGCATTATAATGCATAGTTTTGAAAATAAATAGAGCATTCAGCTGGGAACCTGTAGCACTGTTGACTTTTTCTTTTCCTTTTTTTGCATCCATCTGCAGTTTTTCTTTGGAAAGTTAGTGATTATCCTCAGGATCTGCACATTGTCTGTATGAAGATACAGCTGCGTTTGCTTCTGGCACCATATGTTAACTCATCCTCTCATGCCTTTGCTTGTTCTTTATCCCTCACTTCCTTCCATCCCTCCTTCACTTTCCCTCTCTGCAGCGGACTTTGGCTTTGCCAGGTACCTTCAGAACAACATGATGGCGGCAACACTCTGTGGGTCCCCAATGTACATGGTAAGCACATTTTGTAGGGTTTTTATATATGTGTTAGGGAAATAATTGCTAGCATAGTCAAATGTTTCAGCTGGTTAATAAACCCAAGCAAATTCAAATTTAATGAACTCTGTGTATTCACTCATTCCAAAGGTTAGGTATCTTCATTTTTAGTTTGAAATTAAGGTGCTTTATCATTTCTGAGAAGGCGTCATTTTGAAAACACCAATTTTTGATCATCAGCATTAATCCACCCCTACTTCATGATGGTTCAGCAGCTTCAGTTATTTTTCTTCATGTGAAACAGCAAAGCCGCAATTGTTTTGATTTCACTGTGGTCGTTGAACCCAGTCTCTAAAACAATGCAGCACAATACAACAATACAGCAAACTCCTACAGCAGCAATAATGAGACCTTAAACATCTTGTTAAATGTTCATCAAATACTTCCAAAAAGGGGTCAACACTGAAAATGATGTCCTTCTTTTTTCCTCACCAGGCTCCTGAGGTCATTATGTCCCAAAACTATGATGCCAAGGCTGACTTGTGGAGTATAGGAACCATAGTGTTTCAGTGCCTGACTGGAAAGGCTCCTTTTCAGGTAAATGCACCACTTTTATTGGTTGTATGCAGATTTTTCTTTTTTTTTCTTTTGGGTGTCACTGCAGATCATGCAGATTTTTCCCATGATAACCTGCTTCACACACACAGTATATACTGTACCTACACTGTCAAGTAGGGATGGACCAGTGTGGAAATTCCAGAGTCAGATTATCATTCCAAAACACCACACCAACTTTACTTTACTGTTAATATTGACCATTATGAAATCATTTATCAGCTACTGTATGTGTGTGAGGTGTGCTGTCATTTATAATTATAACAAAATTAAGTTTATTAAGTCAAAACCTACCTGAATGTTCCTACAACATGTTTTCATCCTTGTCGAGAAACAGCAGTTCAGTCTGTGATCAAACGGGTTGTCTCCTCTCCAGATAATGTGAGAGATGAACAGGAACTTGAAAACCAAACGGTTTGTCCCGGCTGACTTGACTAATGTTGAAAAAGATAAAAGATGAGACACATAATTTATCTTATCTTAACCGGCCCAGCAGCATTTCTGAAACTTCCTGAGTCGCTTCATTCTTTGCTTTATTGATGGCCATTTTAAATGATTTGTCTGGCATCTGTGTGTTCATGCCCAGGACACACTTACATTGCAGACATTCATGTTCATGTTCATTCATGTTAATATCTATCTATATACTATCTACTATGAACTATCTCTGTTACTTTTTGTCATCTTTAGGCTAGCAGTCCCCAGGAGCTCCGGCTGTTCTATGAAAAAAACAAGAATCTCAGCCCCAAGTAAGGACTTACAGTGAGATGATGGCATGTTTATTTTTTTAAGTGATCAACAAATGTGATCATTTCTTTTTTAGATTTTGCTCATAAGAAATGAGCACCATTGCTGTGGTACATCTTCAGTGCAGAATATTCAATTAAAAGTGAACTCTTCAGAAAGACCCCATTATCTCTAAGAATGTGTTTATGTCACTATGAACATCTGATATTTAGATCAGTCACCTGAATTGCAGTTTGTAAATCTCCCTTTGAGAGAGATGCTACCAATCATGTCCACATCAGCTGGGCTGTTTTAACAGCTGAACACCAGTTAGTAAACAACATTGTAAGAGATGACAAGCCCCCAAGAAATCACCAACAGCCCACTCTTTTACAACACAATGTCTGTAAAGGTTTTACGTTTCAGTTAATCTCACAGTTGCCTAATGAAAGCCTGTCTGGGTTTTCAGGAATGTTGACAGTCATGCTAACAGGGAGAGACATTGTGTATTTGAAGAGTATCATTCATTTCATTTTTTGTAAGAAAAACAGATGTTTCTTGTAAAAAAAAAACAAAAAGAAAACACGAAGAGTAAATAAAGTGCAGCTAAAAATGTTGCTTTATCTGTAGCAACAGGTTTCTGTTGTTTTTGTGTGACCTTTCCCTCAAGATTTTTATTTTTTCTGCACAGCAGCAAACACGGATTGTGGTTTTATTTGTTTGCAGCATCCCCAGGGAGACTTCAAGCCATTTGAGGCACCTGCTGCTGGGACTGCTGCAGCGCAACCACAAGGACCGCATGGACTTTGGTTAGTGAACATTGCACTAAGATGTCAGAGTGAAAAGGAATTAAAACAGTTGACTACATGGTGTTGATGCAGACTTACACTGATAACCTAGATAGTACATTCTGCCACAAATGGTCTGATACAGAATTTTGTAGATAGTTTTCTAGCTACATTACCCAGGAAACAGATGTGACAAGTATTCCTGTGAATGTGGTGTTTCCATTTAACAAAGAAGTGTCAGATTAAGAAATAACACCCAGGCCAAAGATGCGATGATGATGTGCATGTGTGTGTCTGTGTGCTGTCTGCACAAAAGGTCACTGTATTTGTATCTTGTGCTGTTGCAAATATTCTGTTAGTGACACTTCTTTCCATGACCTTCTACTGATTACATTTCTTCTTGTGTTGTTGGTAGATGAGTTTTTTGGTCATTCTTTCCTGGAGGCTAGCTCATCAATGAAAAAGAGTAAGTAAGAATAAATAATACATTTCCTAATACAACCTGCTTAGATAGTTGTCAGAAATACAGGAGTTCAGGACTGTCTATGAGCACTTCTTGATGTATCAATCTGTAATGTTTTGCACACTGATCTGGGGTAGGCACCATAAGTATGTAACACATAAGTAAATAATAATAAACACATTTTCTGAAACCATACCACACTCTCTTAAAACAATAAATTCAAACTTCACAGCTCTTCCAAAATAAAATAAAACCCTACATACATTTTTTATCCAACTGATACACTCATTCCATCATAGGTTGTGAAAACAGCCATATAGTGATGAACCTGATTAACGGCTAGTATATTTTATATTATAGTAGCTGCCAAGTAGACTTTTGTTTCTATTTCTCACCAAAATGCATTGTGTGTATCCTTGAGTTTTCTAACAAATATGTTTATTTTTTGCTACAGTAACTCCAACTGTGACCATGACCTGCTTCCCAAGCTCTGCATCAGCCAGCTCTTGTAGCAGCTCTTCCACATCTCATCTCGCCTCACCACCGGTTTGTGTTTATTATTTCTGTATTATTTCCCTGTTTCTCTTTGTTTCTCTCTCTGTGCCTGGGTAATGACACTGTGTTTTTATGTGCAGCCTAAGAAACCTTTTGTGCTTCCTTTCTTCGTTTATCTCCTACTTTCTGTCTCTGTGCCCTGCAGCAGTCTCTTGCTGAGGTTCAGCATTTGCGTGCCAAAGCTCTGGCCTCTCCTACCCAGGAGGCCACTGGTTTTCTCCTCAAGGACTCGTCTGGAGGGGGCGGCAGCAGCAAGAACTCCTCCTCCTGTGACACAGATGACTTTGTCATGGTGCCTGCTCACTTCACGAGTAAGAAAACACTTTTTATTTCATGGGATCCCTACCTAAATGGCCAAGGCAGCTGTGCATTGTCCTAGCTTTGGCTCCATTATTTTGAAAGTGTGTTTTTTCAGACTGGCTTTTATGTGGCATATTCAGCATTTTTTAGACATCCCTTCTCTGTTGTTCTTTTAATAGAAATACTTGGGAAATCCTCTTTTCACTCCACTTTGATTTTGCTGTTTTTATTTTTCGGGCTTTCCAGCAGGTGAGCTGACATGTGAGAGTAAAGTGCTGCAGGACAGCCTGATGAACAGTGGGTAAGAAGTCAAGGATTGGCCAACACCTGTATTACACAAATGTAATGTTTTTTTCTCAGTTTGTGTCAGTTTCTATTTCTGTTTCTCCACTTTAATCAGCTCTCTTCTGGCATCTGCTGGTCTGTGTAGCCAAGCCAAAACACCCCCACACTCACCTTCCTACAGTGGCTCTCCAAGTCCTGTCAGGTAACAGCACAAAGCTGAATGTTTGGTTGTGGTCATACATGTTGTGCTATGTAGCTCAGAGGTCATGACACTATCAGGAAATGGTTAATGGCAGCATGTTGCAGTCATATCAATATTACATTGAAATATAAATGATCAAAAATTACTCATATTATGGGCTATGTATGTGTGAATCATGTTACTCCTTTAAGTCGAGTGGAATTGCATGTTGAGAATAGTTCCAGTATTCAAGTAACATTAGATCTCAGTGTATCATCTGCATAAATATATTATATTATGAATATTGAAAGTTTTGAAATTATTGCAGAATTTTTAGAATCAGGAAAATTATATAAAGAATTGAACAGACCATGCTATCCTTACAAACAATGTACAAGTTTGGCAGTATTGTCTGTAACACTGAGCATCTGAAAGCAGTAAACTTGTCTGTGTCCTCACACACACACACACACACACACACACACACACACACACACACCACACACACACACACACACACACACACACACACACACACACACACACACATACACATACTAACTCTCCTCTCTTGTCTAACTGTTTCCCCTGGCGCACACTCTGTTCTTCTCACTGTTGTTGGCAGGCCCAGTGAGTTCTCGGGAAGTAACTACGGTGGTAACTATGGAAACCATGGTCAGTCATTGCCTATTCCAGTCCCCACTCAGGTCCAGAACTACCAGCGCATGGAGCAGAATCTCCACTCTACCAAACAGGATGGCTCACCACGGTCTGTATCCACACACACACACACACACACACATGTCACACATTTCTTAAACTGACTGCATGAACTTGACGTTATTAGGCTGTCGACACCGGTGCGTCGTTGCAGCAGTGGGAGCTCGTTGGGCTTTGCTCGGACTGGACCTTCACCATCCTACGGGCAGGGAGCAGTCACCGCCACCCGCAGGCTCTCCCTGGGAGGTGGCAGAACTTTCCAGCTCTCGCCTCTAGGTAGTTCACAGGCTAGTCTTCACTTTGTAAACCACTTTCACAGATGCCACAGAGACCACACTGCATCTACATATTGAATAGAAATTTGGACAGTGTAGCATCAATAGTGACCAATTTTGAGCTAACTCGTTGTTGGCTTTATGGTAATAGAGATGTGGGGAAGGTGTAGTGTTGGAACAATTAGTCAACTAATTGATTAATTCAGCAGTCTGCTGATGACCACTCATCACAGGTTATGGACATGAGTTGTGTACAGTTCAGCCAGGGAGGATTTTTCTGTCTCAGATGTTTAATTTGAAGGACTTTTAGAGACTTGAAGGGGATAAATTATTTAGTATTTCACAACTTAAAATTATTTTCCTTACTTTTCGTTCTTTCTTATCCCTTTAATCATATATTGACCCCTCAGATTTATCTTAGGATGCCTTGGGGCATCCTGACTACCATGTTAGGAACCACTGTATGAAAAGGTGCATCGATCAAACCTGTAAATCTTTTATAAAGTGGAAATACTCAGTAGTCTCTGGTTTGAACTATTCATATATGAGGATTAGCTGCTTATTTGTGTTTTAAATCATTATAGATCAAATATCTTCAGGATTTGAACAAAACAAGCAATTTAAAGTTGTCATTTTAGGCTTTGGGAGCGTGTGATGAAGAATTTTCACAATTTTATAATATAAGGTTGTAGTTGGTATTTGAGTCAACCTGGTCAGTAGTTTTGTAAGTTATTGGCTGAGAAAATCAACCAACCACTCTCCTTCTCCACACCAGTTGCCCTGGTCTGCTCTCCGCCTCATGCTGGCACAATTCCTTAGCTGTGTGGACATGCATGCCAGCTGGGCAATGGGGGGGTTAGGCAGGACTTGTTAATGTCTGCTATCTCTTGGTCGATATGTTTTTTCTTGTCCTGTTTTCTTGTCTTCTCTTACATTTTCATTCTGTCAGATGCCACTTGCTATCTAAAACCAGAAATATTCTGACCTCCTCCTGTCTCACGTTCCTTTGCAGCTCCTCAGCTCACTGAACCCCGGCCGACTTCTCAGCAACACCCACAGACGACAGGACTAGGCACACGGCTCCACAGTGCCCCCTGTCTGTTGGAGTGTGTCAGTGGTGGCGGGAGGCAGAAGATCAGGAAGCAGTACTCGGACCCTGTGGTTGCCCCCTCATCAGGCCTGATGACTGTTCGCCCCCTACACTCTTCCCCCAGATTGAGTGAACTGATGCAGCGCAGCCCCCTCCCCACCATCCTGGGCTCCCCTTCCAGGGTTAGCTTTGTATGTGAGAGAGAGAGAAAGAGCGAGAGAGAGAGAGAGAGTAGAATGTGTGTTTCAACTGTCTTGAGAAACACAGCACAAGAAAAGACAACCAAGCAGTTTAAACTAACCTGTGGTACCTCTCCTCTCTCTTGTGTCTCTCCTCAGACCATCCCTCCATTTGAATTCCCTAAGCCTCCCAGCTCTCCAAACCTTGTGACCTTCCTGACACAGCAGGGTTTGGTCATCGGCTCTCCTGGCAGCAGGACTGCCCTGACAGAGCCCAGAGAGCCAGGACAACAAGCACCTACGCAGGTCGCCCAGCCTGCACACTGCATCCACAGACTGAATGATGATACCAGGAGCTTCGGAAGGTTAGATTATTGTTTTTTTCTATTTGTCATGTTTACCTTGCTGATGCTGCACAGGCAGCAGAAATTGTTTACTTACAGATAGAGTTGTTTCGCTGTCTGCAGGTCTCAGAGTGCTGGTCGTCTGTCTGACATGCTGCTGATGGCTGCGTTTGGACCAGGTGGACCTGTGGGTGAAAGAGGCAGCACAGAGAACCTGACCTCTGAAAAAGCCATAGAAATAACAGGTAGGCATTTCTATTGGTCGAGATTTACAAAGATTTATATGCAGTTTCCTTTTGGAGTGGCTAGGTCTGACAGTCCCACTAAAGAATTGGATCCACATTTAAGGCTGTGAAATAAGGTAATGGACACAAGCCTTGCCTGCTCCATTACCTTTTAATCATTATTCTTCTCTGTCCTCTAGCACCCCCAGGTGCTGGGGTAGGTCTTGCACCTGGATCCAGCAGCCCAGCACAAGTGGTTTTCACTGTGGGCTCTCCTCCCAGTGGCAGCACCCCACCTCAAACCTCCAGACAGAGGAAATACTCAGGTAGCACACACACATCCTAACACTGCTGAATATATGTTATTTGTCTCTACATCCCCTCTGCAACAAGTGGGAATCAAATTCCACTTACGCAGCAGCATTACTATTATGCTCTGCACATAACACAACATAAAGCAGCAGGGAAGCTGCTATTTTCATTTTTCATAAATGTGGAAACTTAATTAAATGTGATGGAGAAAAGTATAAAGGGTTGATTTTCAACTGGCCAAGATTTAAATGAAGCCATACTGTGGAAAGATTTAGCTACATTTATGGAGTAATAACCCAAATGACTGCTTTTCCTAACACTCACTTTTCCAGTTGATAATTGCCACTTCAAGTTTTTATGAAAATAAAAATTCATGTAACTGCTTAATCATTAATTGCCACGCTTCTTTACTCAGAAGCATGAATTCCAGGAACAACAAGCAGTAGAGTTGTAGTCTTTACAATCTTTTTATTTATAGTTGTTCACATTGATTCTGCTGTTTATTGTACAGCTACGAAAATTCATGGCTTTGATGAGAAAATTATTTTATGCCTTTTCTTTTTCTAACTTCTGCAGGCTCCTTCACTTCAGTCAGCCCTGCAGGCTCCTTCACCAGCCGGTACCCCCAGACAGGCACCTATCTGGATGGTTTCGAGGCTCCTTCCAGTCCTCGTTACAGTTTCACTGATCCTATCACAGCCAACATGGGAGGCCCCGTAACCTTTGAGGCTCCTGAGCTGCCTGAGGAGACACTGATGGAGGTGAGGAGCAGGTTTCCCACACACCTCTGGAAAGTAGTGACAAAGCAGTCATTACTTTGACTCTGTATATTTTATGTATGTGTGCAGCAATGACCTTTGTTGTGTACATCAATCCTTCTCACAAAATGCTGATATTAGCATAGTGTAGTGTAGTATCTTTAGCTCAAGCCTATGTGTTAAAATAGCCTAAGGTCAAACCCAAGAATGGAATATTGAAATGCACTGAATGACCTGTCTCCTGTTAAACTCATTTTCCTCCCACCAATACAGACTGAGTGCAAAATCACATTATGGAGTCCTCTGTTTCAAATTCTCTCTATCTCTCTCTTGGCCTGTCTTTCTTCCTCCCTCTGTCGGAGTGCAGCAGGAGCATACAGACATGGTGCAAAACCTGCGTTTCACGTTGGATTTTGCACGTTGTCTAATGGAAGTGGCCGGGGCCCGTGGTGCTGCGGTGTTGGGGGAGCAGGTGGACATTTCTCATCCCTCCCTCCTTCAGCAGCATAGCCTGGTAGCAGATCAAATAAGCTCACTGAGCCGAGAGTGGAGGTAAGGCCATATCAAGTATGGGTGTGAGTCTTTGTTGATAGCAATGATACTGTTTATTTACTTCGGATAGAAAATAATTTCAAGGTGGATCTCTTGGATTTGCACCACATAAAACAGCCTTAGGGACAAAACTGTTTTGTAATTGAGCAAATTAGTAAAAAAGATCTGTCAAGTGAGATTTCCAGCAGGCAGTAAGCGGATTTGTAGAGCCTACTCAGGAGTATTGACTGCAATGTGTCAAAATTAATTTTGCAGTTTGAGTTGAGTTTTTCACCAGAACAAACAGAAACACACTGAAGGAAATGTAATCAGCTGAGGCTTTTCTGTACTGAATACAGGGTGGTAGAGTTTGAATGTAGACAAAAATGAGGATGAGATTTCTTTTGAGCATTAGATCAAAAGATCATGCAGATATTTCACTAACTTGTATCGTGTGTGTGCATGTGCGTGTGCATGTGTAATTGTGTTCTCAGTCATGCAGAACAGCTGGTTCTTTACCTTAAGACTGCAGAACTCTTGTCGACTGCCTTACACACAGCCATGGAGCGAGTTAAACAGGGCAAACTCTACCCATCTTCAACAGTCAAACAAGGTAAGACCCATTTAATCTTGTAAAAGAGAGGGTTTTATTTGTACATTAAGAAAATTAAAACACATTTTGATTAAAGTGTCTTGGTAGCATATTAAATTTAACTTGTCAAATTTTTCTGTCCATATACAGTGGTGAGGAGGCTGAATGAGCTGTACAAATCCAGCGTGGCATCCTGTCGCTCACTCAGCACTCGTCTGGAGCGCTTTTTTTCCAGGAAGCACCGTCTTATGGACCAAATCACCTCCATCACAGCAGAGCGGCTGCTGTTCAGCCACACTGTGCAGATGGTAAGCCTGAGACAAAATTAGACAGTTTGAATCATTAGATACTGTAACTGTGGTCATCCAATTATCCCAGTGTATGTTACTCACTGAAGTGCACGAATGGCAAAAATATCCCTTCCAATCTCTCAGGAAATAGCAACACACAAAGCAAGGAAAATAAAAGTTGCTAAATTACAGCATTAATCACAGAACTGATCATCGTATGTCTCAAGAGCATTATACTGGTATTTTAATCAATACTAAAATCAAACTTATTTTAACGTGAGCATCCTGGTGTCATCTCAGGTTCAGGCTGCTGCGCTGGACGAGATGTTCCACCAGGGGGAAGCATCAGTCCTGCGCTACCATAAAGCTCTGCTGCTAATGGAGGGCTTGTCTCTGCTGCTCACTGAACAGGATGACATCCTCAGTGTTAGCAAATGTGAGTATGTCTGCCAACTCAACTCACACAAAGTGGGGATGTCACCACTCAGCACCAGTACCCACCATGCAATATTCCTGCAGCTAAAAGTAATTTTTTATGTTTATATTTTTTTATGTTCCTCAATTCAAAATGTTCCACTGATTCAATGATGTGAAAATTTATATTTCAGTTTATCAGTTTAGCCAATTTATCACTTACTAAATAGATAAAACAGCAGCTAATGTGCACGTCTTCATGGATATGACTTGTTCTGCTGAACCACCGACTGACTATTTTTCTGTTTTTTTTCACTTTCCCTCTGTATCTGCAGGCAAGGAGTGCATTGAACGCCGCCTCACAGCTTTGCAGTCAGGACTCTGTGTTTAAGTGTCCTACACTGCGTCTTAGAGTGTCGATATGATGTCAGTCATTTGCACCCTGTGCATTATCAACGAACCAAATCTACACCCACATTACATGGTTTTAAGTTAGAATTGCTTTAGTTTTCACTAGAAAACCACAAGATTTCACTTTCACTGAACCCTTAGAGTATGTGCTCTTTGAATGACTTGCTGTTCATGTCAAGTTTTGGACAGTGACAGTGACTTCCCCAACACTAAACTTGGACCAGTGTTGGACATGAAGCATCTGCGCTGTAAAAGAATGTCTGCGCTCTTGTCTATGTGAGAGGACTGTGCTTCTGGCACTGAAAATGGTATTTTTTGCTAAGAAGATGATTCCCCTCACTAGGCGTAACACATGCTGGAGCAATTATTGCCAAGTAGTCACATACACATACAGTACTTATCTAGATATAAACGCAAAGCATTGTGAGATGGACAAATGCTACAAATTTGCTGTACGCAAATCTATAGACAAATGTTATCCTTTACCAAGATCAGTGGCTAGACGGAAAGTGTAGTATCTGCTGTACACCTACACAAGGACGTTTACTGATGAAGACCAGGAATGGCCACGTATCATTCTCATCAGATGTGTGTTTGTCTTATACCCTTTGTTTGCTTTGCTGGGTTTATGTTCTCTGGTTTTTAGCTAATTGTTGCGTGCTTGCTGAAGGGAAGTATAAATAGCATTGTTACAGTTTGTGGCCGGGAATGCATAGAAGCACTATTACAAAACTGTTGCCAAAATGACTTTAAAAAATGTAGTTTTGTTTTTTGTGTTATGTTTTATCTTTGAGTCACTGTGGATATCTATGCTGGTTTGGAAAAAAATCCCTGTTTGACACTTTACTGATTCTAAACTTGCTCACTGGCATAGACCAAGTCCCCACAGTGAGACAATAGCACCTTTTTATACAGCCTGTTTACCGTTCTGTATAAAAGGTACAAATATGGAATGGGGGAGCATTGTTTTTCTACTGGCAGCACAGGTAGCTGGAATAAGGAGGGGTCTTCATGAGTGTAATACAGCTGGATCCCTCTTTACAACGGGCTAATGGCGTAAGGATTTTATTTTTTAAGTTGTAGCAGGTATTAAAAGCAACAGGTAGAAAACACTAACTACCCCACTGCTACATGCAAAATACAGCATTTAATTTCAGAGGGACTGAAACTGGTCTGTTAGCATCCCTGATCACAATCTCGTTAAAGATGCTGCAATAACCTGGGATGTATTCTTCAGGTATACAGAAGCTTAGGTGCTGCTGTTGCTGGTAATCTCTTTAGATTTAGATCTCTTTAAGATTCCATATTCTGTCTTTTTATGTTTATCTATCAGTGATGGTGGAGTTTAGCAAGTATAATCAAATTTGAATGTAGTGCTGACAGGAGTGAGGAGTGACCATAAATATTAGCCAAATGTTTGATAACTAACATTTAGACTGATCCCAGGGCTAATGTCTGAATGCTTTTGCACTGTTGAAGTACTGTACAGAAAGATCCTGAGTGGAATATGCTAAACATGTTCAGTTTTTGTAGATGCCTAGACAGATTTCATATTTCTACTTCTATACTTTTAGTGCAGTTTTAGTTTAGTATAATAGTTACTGTCTAAAGGTAGTGTAGATGTGTGAATGTTGACAAAGAGATGGTATAAGCTATGAAACCTTAGAAAGATTTCTTTAGGAAAAAAAGGAAAAGAAAACTTGCTTTACACTGAAGAAAAAAAAATGTTTTGCATCAATTGTGTTGTGTTTTATTTCAGTGTAGTCAGTGGGTGATGATTGTGTTTGATTTTGAAAAGTGGTGTGCTGATTTGGAGTGCTAGTTGAAAATGTGTATTTTACCTGAAATATTTGTGCATTGCTGATATTGACCTTGGCCATACATCCCCAACAAGGTCCCTTAACTCCTCTGAATTTTGGGCCGATGGTAAGTGTCAATGTCTACGTAGGTTGCTTTCAAAGTAAAGTTTATGTGTATGCATGCATGCATGCATGCATGCATGTATGTGTTTGTGGTGGTTTGAGGTATTAATGGAAAGTGGGATTTGTTCGGTACAGAAGCAATGACATTGCTCTGTAACAAGAGTGAATGATTTGATTTAGACTCCAGCTGACTGCGTGGATGTGGTTGACTCTGGGTAGGATCCCACTTTTACATATGAAACAAAATCCACTGAAAATCAGGGGTTCCTTTTGTGTAACCCACTGCCAGGCCCCAGGACTACTTTCTTTTCCTTGAGTTGTGTTTTCCTTTGTCTTTTTTAAGTTAAGATGGTGAATAAGTTCATGTTTTCGAATACAGCGTTGTGAGGTCAGGGCTGAGGATAGTCCACACAGAGATCATGAAGCCAGTATAGTAGCTTTGTCAGCAGAACAGAATGGAAGAAATGTTTTGTTTAGTGAAGGTTTCTCTAAATATACATGATGTGTATTTGATTTGTGGCCTTTTGTCTCTTGTCAGAGAACTTTGAAGTGTTTTTTGACATTCCGAGAACATTCTGTGTGTGTATAATGTTAGTTTCAGTGTACATTCCTAATATCAGCTCATCCACTGACTCTGTCTCTACACATGCTGTTCTGTTCAGTCAGTATACAGTGGCAATGTCTCAAAAGATGATACAGGTAGCAGAAAAGTGATGATCTCTTATTTTTTGTAAAACTGATGCATGTGTCACTTTTTATTGTACAATCATAGCTATCGGCCATGCTAATGAGGATTATATTGGGCAGGAGTCAAAAGCACCATAAAGATAATTTGTGCTGCAGCTGAAATAATTAAAGAGTAGAGAGGTAGAGAACAGCAGGTTGTTGTATGATGTTCAGAGGCAGTGCCCTATGACAAGCACCTATCCACTCTGATGAAGTGTCCTTGAGCAAGATACTAACTCCTTACCAGCTGTAGTGTTGCTGTTCAAAGTATCACATAAAGATAAAATTAAATGTAACCATCATGAGGATTTAGCCTTTGCTATGTGCACTCCCACAGTAGATCTGTCATTGATTTGGATTACTGTTTTTGTATGTTTGCGAAGAACATACCTGAATGTTTTCATTTTGCGTTTTCACTTTACTAATTCTGTATTACCTGTAAATATTGTAAATTAAGTTATTGTTGTTATTGCATATATGACGCTGCAGGCATGGAAAGAACAGATCCACCTATACAGCACCTATACATTTCCAAAGAATAGGCCTTCTGCTGATCTTCCATATTGTCTCTTACTGTCACAAAAACATTTTAATGTTGTCATATCTATGACAGACTCACTATCTCAGCGTCCCTGTGTGTGATATAACCTTTACTGTCTGAGAGTTGCAACATGAATAAAGTGAAAGGACAGGTATAGTTGTCTTAAAATTATGCGAATTTCTTCTACTTTTGTGTCATCTCAGTTATGGAGATTTTTTATTTTTCCTTGACCTGAAGCTTTACATGCATTTATAGAAATCCTTATCCCCCTTACAACTGTGACAGGTTTTATGATCATATACAACAGTTGAATTTACTCAATCATAAACCACACCATCGTCATCTTGGCCTTAACTCAGTAATTCAGATCACAATTTAATAACTAAAGTACCTTTTTTTCCTCAGTAGTCCCTTTAGCTATGGGATATTTTTCAAGAAAGTTTGGAAATGCAAGTAGAGCCTTTATCCTACTGCTGACCTATTAAACCTAGTGCCATTTAAACTGGATAACAGGGACTTTACATTAAGGCTGCTTAAAGGAATATAATAGTGTTTTGGCATGGTATAGATAATTTATTACAAGCCATCTATACCTCATAGTACTGCAAATTTATGAAATATAATGTCATTTTTTGTTTGTTTGTTTTCTTACATTCAAACAAACCACTGGCTTCTATTAATTTAAGTGCCCTCTTTAGTTTTCAATTAACAAATGCTTATGATAGATAACAACACATTATACAATAATGAAAATAAGTGAGTTCTCTTGGGAGATGTCATCTGATCACCCAGAGTATTGTACCTTACCTATTTGGACTGAAGTGTGTGTAGTGTTTTATTTCATTTTATTTTATTTAAATGTGAAACATATATATTCTTAGAAATTGTTAAACAAATAATTGGCATGCAAAACTTTATATTGTCATATCAGGCAACATTTCCTAGGCGGGGTACAGCCCATAACTTCCTTCACCAATCAAACAGTTATGTTTGAATGCTTAGCGACTTTTGGTTGGAGCTTGGGTCTGCCAATCCTAATCGAGGAGGAGGGATTTATGTAGATTACCTCAGAGCGTCAACTCAGGGCATAAAATGGGCTGCATAGTCGTCATGGCAACGTTGTGTGTGGCTGGAGTGCACGTCAAATGAGTGCTAAAGTAATTCAGAGTGTTTTAGGTGTTTAAAAGCAACAAACTCAAGCTTACTAGTTAGCTGGCCGCTGTCGGATAAAAATGTAAGTCAACCCGTCCTCACTTTAACATAATGGTAATAGAAAGCACAGTTAGCTAATGGTGGTAGTTGGCAAATTTAATTTGAGTTGGAAAGAAGTCGTCACCCCCGTTCAAAGAATGCTTCGTTAGCCGAGTGAACCAAAGCGATGTCAAGTAACAACCTCCCACCGGTGCGCCATTTGCCGCACTGGACCCGAGTTGGGCGTCTCGGGAAACCTTGCTCTCCACGACGTTTACCGGCGCAACGACTGCAGCCGTTGCCTGTTGTCCCGGCAGTGGACAGAGGAGTGGGGAGAACAGCAGAGCTGTCCTGTCACAGCGACATGGACCCCCGCGTCGCATCAATGCAGAGGAATATCCAATTCCTGCAGCAACAACACAAGGAAACTCTTGAGAGGCTCCATGCAGAGATAGAATATCTCAGACGGGAGAATAAAGGTGAAGAAAACAGTGTTGAGGAAGAAAAAGATTATTACGTATTTTATTTCTTGTGATGATTACTTAAATCTACTCATTGAAGGCGTTCACTTGAATATGTAATCTGAAAAAAATTGATAATTATCATGAATTATTCATATTTGTTGACAGTTAAATTAGAGGTCAGTCAGTGGTAAAGTAAATTAACCATAGAATTATGTTATGCCATGCTGATATCAAAAGAGCAAGTCAGTGAACCTTACAGTACAGTAGTTACAAAGTACTTTACAGAAAAGAAAAGGAAAAATGGAGGACACCGAAAATAATAACATGATAAATAAAATGATAAGATCATGAAAAAGCCAAAGAAATTGAATTTTAAGATGCTTTTCAATAATGTGCTATTCTGATAGACAGATGCTGTACTTTTATAATCCCATTGGAAAATTGTGTCAAGTGTTAAATTGTTCATCAAGGAACTGGTGACTTCATGGTCAACTGACACATGGCCCAAAAGGGCAACCAACCGATTCTAAGAATCCATATCATTATTTTCCATATTTACAAGGGATAAACTCAATAACCTGTTATGGTGCCCACACCCTTTATGTAATGAATTCAAGTTGGTGACAAAGACCTGACTGTCTCCTGATAAGGTGCTGACAAGAGAGACATTCAATCTCGGTACGGTGGTCGCATAGCAACTCCAGGGTTGTGATGGTTTCTCAGTGGGAGGTGGACACAGATCCAGTGTCACATTATTGAACAGGCAACATGCTGTTCCATATAGCTTCACCTCACTACCCACCAGGAGACTCCTCAGTCATCTGTCTTTGCACCATCACAGCAGAGAGGCCCCCATGGATACATGGGCTGTTTACTGGGACCATGTTAGGAGATTTTTCCTCTTATGTGCCTCCCTACAGTATATCACGCACTAAAATTTTCTTAATATGCATGTTGCAGATTTGCAGTATAAAATCATAATGGAGCCTCCAAAGTCAAGTAGAAAAGGTAAGATATAATTCAGATTCACTGTTGTTTTTGTGTCATCCAGCTATCCACAGCCAATGTTCTTATAGGACTGCGATAGATTAAAGTAGACATGGATGATACAGATAAAAATCTTCTTTGATGGGATATTTAATTTTTGATTGTGATAATGATATAACACATTTTGGTGAAATGCAATTGAGAAGATGTTTATAGATAAGCAAACCATAAGGGAATGTGTGCCTTTGGCTAATCTTCTGAATCCTCTAATCCTCTAAATCCAATATTACCACAAAAAAGTCCTGTTTATCAGTTTGTAAGATTGCCCGCAATTGCCTCATTTAACTAAAGTGATAGCAATCGGATAGCAACCTAGGTCTAAACAGTATTGCAAAATCTCTCAGTTGTTAGATTTCTGCACACAATACATATCATCATGTCCCCCAACCCACTTCAAAGGCACCCTCAGGATAAAAAGTCTAGGTTCTTGTTGCTACTGCTGAAATTCAGTATTTCAAATAACTCTTAGACCACAGCACTTCATAATTTCTGACTTGGGTCATCTTTCTTCCAGGACCGACACACAGTCGACGAGGTGTTAGACCGCCCACTCAGGGAAGTGAAGCTTGTAGCGGACTCTACCTGGAGGAGCCGCTGCAGGACATGCGACCCTCACAGGACCAGGCATTAAGGTGAATTTCCATCCAGCTACATCTGGTCCTTATTCAGTACTGGACCTGCCTACCTATCTCAATACTGATATAGTGTGATTATATTTCAGTAGTATTTTCTTCAGAAGACATTCACACATAAGTGGAATTTGAGAGAGAAAATTAATCAGTAACTTGGATATGATGACAAAACAGGTAGAGGCATTAATTAATGTCACTCAGCTAAGGCAATCAGATGAGCTCAGATATTTGTGTGAGTGAACTTTAATGTAGCTGTGATTACCAGGAAAACATTATGGAAAATTTAAGCCACATGATTTAAAAATCTAACTTTTGGACGATATCTCACAATATTAGTAGCCAGCTCTTGATATATTGTCCAACTCTAAATGAAGTTATAGCAAAACACTGATAAGAAATTAATTTTGGTCAAAAGAGCTATTTTTAAATTTTGCTATTGCTACATAGCCAGCGTTATCATTAACAGCTATGCAGAACTATTTTATAGCTGCTTTATTAATTGATTATGTACGTACTGAGAGCCTATGCTTGGGATTAGACAAAATATAGACAGGTTAAGCACATTTTAGGTGAAACATACTGTACAATACTGAATGATACAGTATATTGTAGCACATAAAGTAAATTAAATATTTATGTAAAATAACATTAACAACATTGTTCACTCTGACAGATCTTCTTATCCCGGGCTTTTAGTGTGTGCTAATGCAAAAGCTCTACTGTAATTGACTGTAGGAAAGTTAGCCCGCGTAGTGAAACAGGAAATCATGCAAAGAGATGCCTGTATAACCCCATTAGATTTGCTACCATCCAATTATTGGACAACTTTGCAAAGGCAGCATAAAGAAAATGTGAAATTATATCATAACAAAATATACATTATGTTTTTTTAAAAGCCACATGTTTAGACACAACTGAGAAGTGTCCTTTTAGTGAACCTCTGATGGTAGGTTGATCAGGATTACAGTACAAGTTCTTAAACTTTGCACAGCTCACAACTCCAGACAGACAGACTTATTGTAGATGTGGTCTTGCTATACAAAACAAGGCCAGTGGATGGGTTTGAGTCTCAATCCATAGCTGTATATATAGCAACTAGGCATTTACAACCAAAACTGCCTTTAACAGCTTTTATGTAAATTTGCGTTAATATTATCTCACTGTACTGGGGAGAAGCATTGGAGAGGGAAGCGAAATTCTGGGATCTGCCAGGGAGGACCATGGCCCAGAGGTGAAGGGGGGGCTCATCACTTCATTACAGCCTCTACGAATTCACAGCGGTCCCTCCCATCCACCGCGCGCTCCGACACTACAGGAGTGTGAGGTTATCATCCGGCAGCTCTACAATGCAAACAGTTTACAGTCTCAGGAAGTAAGTACCTATCATCAAACGAAGCTTTCCAGTGTTGCGCAATTTAAAAATACAGCATTTCTGTGGAACTATTTCAACAACTCTATTTCACTTAGATTATACGTGTGAAGGCATTGCTGAGGGATATAGTCTTGAGTAAGAAAATCACCCCAGAAAACTACATTTTGACCAAGGCCTACCTTGTTGATGGTACTCGGTAAAGTGATAGAGCATTATCATTTTCATCATTGCCACCATAGAGTATTCTTTGAAAAACCCTGCACAGTTGTGATAAGGGTTTATCTTTTTTGTACTTTTCAGCAAATCTTTTGAGGAGAAGAAATTTCCAAAACTTGGTCTTCAAACATATCCAGAAAAAACGTATGTACATCTTGCTCCCTACGGTGCTTCATGAAATTGGTTTTCTATTCCTTTGCCTTAATGCAACAGATTGCTCAAATATCCATAATAATGTTTTATTGCCACTTCTAACCAGTACAAAGGCTTTTCAAGATTGTATTCATGTCAAAAAGCAGCCCTCTCAGTTAAATTCAAATACAGTATGTGTCCTTTCTCAGGTCAGGACCCTCTCAGTCTGGTGTGGTCCTCCCAGCCCTCAAGCAGAGCCTCAGCTCAACCATTGCAGAAAGACAGAGGAGGGCTCGTGCTGTGCAGAGAGACCGTTTCAAAAGGACGATGCAGTGACAAGATCAAAACTACCAGAGCGTTAGCCACAGCCACCTCAGGGCTGGGGTTTTCGTGATTCTTCTGAAAAACCTTAGTCACAAAAGCTGAATGTGTTCTACCCAACGCTTTTTCAGTAATCAGTAAAATTTACATTTGAAATATTCACAGTATGTCCAATTATTTGATGTTTTGTAATAGATGACTATAATGAGTAGATAATCTTACTCATGAGGAACACGTTTTATGAAAAGATAAAAAAAAAAAAAAAAAAATGAAGGTCTATAGACTTAAAAGCTTTGATTCTGCACACAAAAGGGGGAAAGAATGTCCCAAATCTAGCTTTGTACAGGAGATGGTAAATATATTTATTTATTCATTTAATTTCATTCACAGCTAAGTATTAATAACTTTAGTCACTGCAAACAACCAAAGTAAAGCCTCTAAAAGCATGTGCAATTAATGAGACACCAAGAAACTACCAGGCTTATTTCTCAGGCACTTTTTGTGTTTGTCAACAGTGTATGTGGGATTGTTAAGCCCTGACTGGCGAAGTGTTACCGGTCATGCACTGACAGTAAAACTGAGCAAGATTAACACAAAACTCTAATAAACTATGGCAACACAAAACAGCATTGTCTTTGTGTTTTTTCCTCCCAATCTGGTGCCTCTTCCTGTTCTTTTTTTGTTTCTTTTAGCAAACAAATAATGTGCACAATCTACTGTTTGGTGTATGTCATGCTGTGTATGACACAAAATATGCAAGGGTGGTTTCCTTGCCTGAAATAATTATGTTCTATGTTCATATACGAATTAAAGTTATGAGTTTTATTGTGAACGTTTACAATGATGTCATTGAAGATGAGAGAAGTGAAAACTTTTTTTTTGGATGTGGCAGACTTGGCAGACAACTTGCTAGATGATGCAATGTACAACTGTGATTATTAGTGTAGGTTTTCCTGCATTTTTTATTTTGACACAAACCTGACTTTAATAAAAGGCTATTTTGATCTTCTGATTTTCTGATTATGGTTAGTGAGTCATTTTTTTATGACTCATAAGTCACATTTCCCATATTCTCTGGGAATATTCTCTAAGGGGTCTTGCCAAATTCTGTAGTGGTTGGTTCTGTCACCAACATATTGTGCATAACACACACATATACACTGTATAAATGTATGTAAATCCCGGATAAAATTGAATAGTGGCTAATCCCACACTGACTTGCAGCATTGTCAGTATTACTACTAAAGATATGTAATAACTCTCCAGTAGTGTGAAAATAAGTGACAGTAATTCGTGACAAAAATAAAATCATCTGAAATGTTATATACGTGGAAATGGAACATTAGTTTGGTTCGAGGCCTCTGAACACATTTGCTGAAGAGAATCTGCTGTTTAAACTTGTGGTGTGTGGAGCTAAAACTATGAGGAAGTGGTTATTTAAAAACTAATCACAAGACACAACGAATTGAACGATGAGGAAGGAGTGAAATTGGTGCTTGCATGTTTTCCTGTGTCTCAGTTTTTAACTTCTGATGAGTTCTGATAAGTGCTATAAATAACATTCTTATAATTAGTTATAATTTCCCAGGAAAAGTCTACAATTCAAATGTCAAACAACTTATGGCTTATCTGCAAATGCAATGAAATGATCATGAAATCATAATAATCATGTTCCAGAGGTTTTGAGAAATTTGTTTGCTTCATAAATGTGTCATTGCATTGCTTTTAATAAATAAAAACATGAATAAAATGAATAAATAAATTACCAGTCATTCTGTGTTGCACTGGTGATTTCAGTTCCCTCAGCAATGCTGCACAGTCATGTGAAAGTCAACAAATTTAAAAGCACCTGGTCTCATAACGTGACTCAAAACTTAGCATGTAGTTGTGCAAGGGCGTAGGGCAGGTTAAGAACTGCATGCAGCCAGGCGGGGCAGACAGTTCCTGGAATGAACCTGGTGTAGCATACTCCACCTCTAGAACCTTTTAGATATCTCGTCATACTGAAATCAAATGATTGTACAGTAATCAGCTGTGTTCAACTTGGCATATGTAGCACATCTGATGTAACTGGCTGGATATGTGAGGCAAGTAGAATGACCCAAACCGCACCTCTCATAGCTATGCAGCTCTCCTGTACTCATTTGCACATTGCTTGCACTGCTCTGAAATTACATCTCTACCAACATCTCCTGCTGCAATAACTGTGACTTTACCATCAGTCTCAGCAACAATACATTAAGGGGATGGTTCATCGAGCAGGTTTAAAATGACCACTCAGCATGCAGTTCAAAGCTCAACTTCTATGCATTCTGCAAATCCACATCATCAAGTCTCCACAGGATCTTGGCTAGCCCGAGCCCTCTAAATTTAATGAAACTACCTTTGTGCACATAAACCATTGAGTGAGCAGGTATCAATTTAAATTCATAACTCTAACAGAGAGTTACCCAGAGCATTTTAGGCTCCCACAACCACAGTATAAACCTATAGAAGGAAGGTCACATCTACCTTTTTTTATTTTCATGGCCATTCATTTTCCCTTAGAAATGTATAAGATCATTTTGACATAATTTAAACATCAAGAGCATTTCAAATCAATTTTTTTGTGTGTTTTAATAGACTGATTTACAATACTAAAAGTTAGAAAACACAAATAGAAAAACCTTTTAACACTGCTTTATAATATTGCAACCGACAAAATGTTTTTTTTTATGCAGACATCATTTAATTATCTGATGTCATGTGCTTCATGTGCACCACAATGCCTCTTCCACATATATTCCAGGCCATAAGACAGATTCTTAACACAGTAGTGATAGGCAGGGGGTAATGGTTACAAAACCAATCCTGTGCCTAAAGAAAATCTGAAATCTGAGGAGTCACAAGATAAGCTTATGTCACTTGGCAGAAACTGTCACTGCTTCCTTGTATAGTTTTGTTCTGAGGCAAATGTGCTGAAGGCCACAGCTGCACTTGACAGTTCCTGTGTTTGTAAATTTATATAACATTAAATCTACCCGCAGCAGTCTAAACGGCCTAAAAAAGGCACAAAACGTCAGTGTTGTGTAGACAGGCTATTGCCTCTTGCACGCATCCACTAGATGGAGGTGTTACTGAGGAAACATCCATTCAATCAAAGTCCTCAAATGTTTCTCAGCAGGTCACACAGGTATGACTTACCATGACTTACCTAAGCTTCATGTCCAAAACCAAAAACAGATATGAGCTTTATTTATTTGTTTCCTACTCAGCATGGAACTTGTGCATTTGGTGTAGTGACAAAAACAAGATTATCTACATATCCATCTATCTATAATTATGACCTCCAAAAAAATCCACTTTAATGAGTAGTTGTCACTTTTTTTTTTATCCTAAATCAGAATACATGGTTAAAACAAAGCATTAAACTAAATGTATGGTTAAAGACTTTTGTGAAAAGAAAAAGTCAAACAATATGTGTCTGTAAATATCAGTATTTTTTATTCATACTTGTGAGGAGGAGGAAGCTCTGTTATTTTTTTTCTTCCCAATTTGTTGCATCACTGCGTCTTTGTGGAAATGTGGGAATTGGCAGGCATTAGCCAGTAAGACCCAGTGGGTGCAAATCTATTAAAATTCAGACAGTGTTGCAGTGATGAGAGCTGCTCTGTGCCAGCTGCAGCCTCATGAGGCAGGGTCACTGAAAACTTCAATAACCAGAGAAACAGACCTACTGCTTTCTTTATATATCTTATTGTCATCAATGAGCAGACGTTGTCCCGCCACATTGGACAGCTTGTCATGGCAGTTGGTGTTTTCTTATGCAATCTTTTGTTTGTATTAATCTTTATTAGGGCTCCTTTGGAGACACTGTCCGCTGCATTTAAATTCTCTCTCCCTTTCAGCATATTGTGTTGCGGGTTGGGTTGGTTGGGGAGCTCCAAATCGATGTCACAGTTCTGTGCCAGATAATACTTATTATGAGATTGAATGGAGGGGAAGTTGGATAGGAACAGGAAATGAAAATAGGGAAATATGTAAAAACTTTTTACTGGTGGCATTTAATAGCTGTTGACTGAGCAAATATACTGTACTGTAGATTAAACATATAAGCTTTGCACAAAGCCACAGTAAGCAACAGACGTACTGTATAATAGAAGGAGATTTGTCATATTCACATTAGAACGTGTTCCTGTTTAATCTGTGTCCTAAAGGAGCCCATCTGATATGATTTTAGTTATGAGAGATTGTGTGTAAAACTGTCATCAAGTATAGCTAATAAGTCTGCAATCACTCACCTCACTCATCCCAATCACATATTCTGGTTGGGATGTAAAACGTGGATGGATTTAAGGGTTACTCATCTTTTATGTTGGTATAGGTTCTATCATAATAATGGTAGTTATACAAGGAGTAGTAAGTTACATGCATGGCACTTTTTAAAGTTGCAGTTACACATTGTTTAAAAAACGATAAATCAAAATAGGACTACACAGAACATAACAGGAGGGAAAAACTCAACAGTGGGTCATGGTGGTGTTCAAAATGTCTGTGATGTATTTTGACATTACTGCTTTATCGTTTGCCATACAAAATGTTCTCTAGCTGTGTCATGGAAACATGATTGACACCTCACTCTCTGCACAGGGGTGGGGGGCCGGCCGTGTCCTCGTCACCCGCCCACCCCCTTCCTCCTCCCACCTCCCACCTCCCACCCAGGCGTCAGTGACGTGCAGATAGAAAGCGGGACCTGCCCTCTCGTCGCCATTTTTCGGTCTCGTACTCGCACTTCTGGTGGCTCGGGTGAGGGGGGGACGAGCAGAAATAAGGGAAGTATAAAATATATAATCATTAAGCCGGAATCCCTCTTGAGCAATCGAGAATGCACGCGTCAGCTACAGTGTAACGTTCTGGCTCCTGAGATGCACGCGCAGGAGACAAGTCGCTGCTGTGAAATCATTTTTTGTGTGAAGACGTGTTGCGGGCCGCCATTTTTTTGCTGTGCTGCCTCAAAAGTCTGCTCTGACTCGAGAAAAGGATTCAAAAACGCATTTCCATGACGTGTGCCTTACCGTAAGATCAAGAAGATAACAAGTAATCTTTTCGTTTCCGACCAGCGGCGACTGGCAACCTTTTGCAGACATGAGGATATATCAGATAGAAAACTGAGGCCACCTTTTCCGTTCTCATAACTGACACTGAGTGGAGGAGATAAATTATTAGAAAAGAAGCCTGGTGTTTTCTCGGAAGGCGGAAAGAAAAGGGGAAGCTTCATTGATCATTTGTTGCTTGAGGCCTCCTTCGATGTTTGTAAGTTTTTTTTATTTTTTCTATTTTGGCCGCTCAATCACTCAGCCATTGACTGCTGAACACAGGAACCACATTATGCTCCAAAGTTGGACCAAGCCAGTTGCAGCCTGTCTCTGAAAACGTCAGGTTGTTTTGTTGTTGTTTTTTTTGTTGTAAAAAAGAGGTCTAAGAAGCCTGCGGCGGTTGTGCAGAAATCACTCGAAAAACCTCACAGGACGCCGAATGCCCTGCCCTGCATCTTCCAAATCCTGCAATTTGCTGTGATTGGCCGATTCCAACACGCATACACGTTTTAACTTATTGTCTAGTCTGTTTTGTTATTTTCTTTTTTGTGGACTGATACTAACTTATTTTTGAATAGAAATGTCTGCTCGGTTTGATTCGTCTGATCGGTCCGCCTGGTATTTTGGACCCGTGTCACGACAGGAGGCACAGAATAGGTTACAAGGACAGAGACATGGCATGTTTCTTGTTCGAGACTCGTCGACCTGCCCTGGTGACTACGTGCTGTCAGTGTCTGAAAACTCCAAAGTGTCTCACTATATAATCAACTCCTTGCCGAGCAAGAGGTTTAAGATAGGCGACCAAGAATTTGATCACCTCCCTGCTCTCCTGGAGTTCTACAAAATCCACTACCTGGATACGACCACTCTGATAGAGCCAGCACCCAGGTAGGAAAGTCACCCAGTACCCCTCCACTACACAACTCGGTTGTAGATGACAAGAAAATACACACTATGAAAGCTTCAATGGTGTAAATTACTATTAAAAACCATGTGGTCTAGGTTAACCAGAACTAACCCACTTTAAGTAAGACTGCAGTAGCCTGCAGTCATTCCTTCCAATTACACTGCCAGTTTTCATTAAGGCCTTGTAGTGTCCAAACACACCAGGTTGGACACATAAACAATCTCTAGCCAAGTTGCTGGTAAAGTATGTGGTTTGTAAGTTTATGTCCTCTATTAGCAATGTTTGTTTATATACAGCCATGGCTTTAGCCAGATATTACTGTTCATCTACAGCACCACATGTTACAGTGTGTTTATATTCTTCTGTATGTGTCATTTTTTCATATCTTGCTCTAGACAATAGGTATTAAAATGGATATTAAGATTGCTCTTATTTAAGCTTTTTTGTCAGTATCTTATAGACCCTACATTAGTAAACGTCCAAATGCAAATGTTCTTAGTGAGGCACATGTCAGTCAGATTTGTTCAAATGTAAAATAGGCCCTTTAATCTAACATCAGCTTTTATTGAACACTATTCAATAAAAAATGTGTGATGCTTGAAGGTAACCTGTCACTGATTATATACTGCAAGTCCCCCTGTTTTTCTGTGATGGTTTCTGTTGTTATGTGGTAACTACATTATATATCCTTCCTTTGCCTCATTATTGTGATCTCCCAAGGTACCCAAGCACAGTGAGTCCTCCGATCCAGCCCATGGGTGGCCCAGAGGAGAACCTGGAGTATGTGCGGACTCTATACGACTTCACTGGAAGCGATGCAGAGGATCTTCCATTCAAGAAGGGGGAGATCCTTATCATCCTAGAGAAGCCAGAGGAGCAGTGGTGGAGTGCCAAGAGTAAAGAGGGGCGTATCGGGATGATCCCTGTGCCCTACGTTGAGAAAGTGGTACGACCTTCACCCCACCCTGGCCAGCCTTCCCATGGATCTCGCAACTCCAACAGCTATGGGATTCCTGAGCCTTCCCACGCCCTTGTCCACGCCTATGCTCAGCCCCAGACACCTTCACCATTGCCCCCAGGCACACCTGGAGCAGTTATCGCCCCTTTACCGTCCATGCAGAATGGCCCAGTCATGGCAAAGGCCATTCAAAGACGAGTGCCATGTGCATATGATAAAACAGCTCTAGCTCTAGAGGTATTGTAAAATGTTTTTTATCTATAATGTTTAGTCTGAAATGCTTTTGTCCTTTCTCTTTATCTCGCTTCTCTTCCTTCTTGCTTTTCTTGGGGACCACACTGACTGCATCTGCTGTTCAAAATTAGGCTTTAATAAATTGACGCTTTTGCTAGAGATGAGTTATTATAATCAACATTGAACCACTGGGTCTTTATGAAGCGGTACTTATTATTTGTAGTGCAACATCATGCAGTAAATCTCCATGCCAAGTACCGGTAAGTACCCGAGACACAACTTGTAGCAGTCTTCTTAGCTTAAAGCTACACTGCCTCATTTTCATTCAACATTTCTACCAAAATTTTCAAAATAAAGAGGTGTTCAGTTGCTCAGCCTTGGCTACAGAATAAGTTATGTGTAATTCAATACATTTATACATTTATATATTTGTAGTGTATAAGTATTTTTTTATTTGAGTAAGAACATTGCTACAGATGATTAGATGATGGCTCAGGCTCACAGATGATTTCTTTGCTCCTAAAATCATCACTGTCTGGCAGAGATTTCAAGAGGGAGAGGATGTAGAATTCCCAGGTCAAGCATGTAAACCATGTTGTCTTATGCAATATGCTTTTTTTATGAACAAAACTAACCAACCAGAGGGTTGACTATGGGCTTAAATAGTTATTTCATAGATCTTTATTTTCACTTGGATTTTTTTTCTGGAAAAGTTTCAAATTTGGAAAGCACTCAAAGAATGCATCAAAAATTGGAGGATAGAAAATTTCCAATTGTCACGTAAAGAGTTTTTCTAGTGCTGCACAATTTCTTGTAATGTGTAACTGTTATGCATTGACATTGCAGTAGTGAGTAGCTTGCAATGACAATAGGGGGGAAAACACCAGTGCTGCCTACAGCCTTAATACCGCACTCTTGGTGGTTCTAAGTGTGAATGTGGTTTAAGATAACTTGTGCTTCTCAAGTCGTCTAATATTTAAGTCTATGCTCTTGCTACAGCAACAGCTCTGGTCCCATGCCTCTTTTTGTTGTCAGGGTGTGGGGTGTGAAGCGGTGCCCCAGATAGTCTGGCTTTGCTCAACAATTTTCTATATCACCCCTGTTAATTCTTCAATTAGCAAATTAACCTAATGTTTTTAAGAAAATTGTGCGATTTTTATTGTATTATTATTTTCTTTTTAGGAAAAAACAAAACAAAAAAAAAATTTCTGCAGGTAATTAATGTTTAATTTGCTTTAAGTAGACCAGCTGCCGGACCCGTAGTTGACTTCAACTTGTTGCTCTGAGCACTGGCATTGTGCTACTTACTGATGTTGTGGTGGTGGGATGATACTTGTCAATGAATGGCTGCCAGCCACATTTATTGTTTGGTGGTAGATAGTTGGACATTTATCCTCTGACTTCTGATTGGACAAGAAGTCGTGGTTGGGTGAGGCAGCAGCTGTTGGAGATCTGTTTAGTGTGTATATTTACATTTACTCATTTGGCAGATGCTTTTATCCACAGCAACTTACAAGTGTGGAAGAACAGTAAAGCTCTAGTGCAGGAGACCTTGGTCTTAGTACTACTTACTACAACTATTCAATAATAAAATTCAATATTTGACACCATGGTCCTTCTTTGGAATGATACATTTAATTCAAAATACCCCTTGGCAGCTGTAAATTCAGTGTTAGTAGGGACTAACCACACTATTGTGACTTTAAATCCACTGATGGGCAGCTTGCGCACCAATTCTAGCGGTCCTCTCTAGCTCGCAGTGGCTCAGGCTCAATCTCCCTCCTAGCCAGCTAGCTGCTAATCGGGCAGCTGCACAGTTGCATTTCACAGCTGTGTTGAATTTCTCAGCAGTGCACTCTGACTAATACAAATCTGCTTTGACTGTGGTAACATGTTGAAGCATGTGATTGTAATGCTCAGTGTGCACTTAACATTTATAGTGGGTCTCCAAAAAGCTTTGCTCCGATAGCAGACTGAGCTGTAGTGTTGCCCTCAAGGGAGAAATGAAAATGAAAGGTGTATTAGCTTACCTCTGCTGCCATTCACTGACATCAGAGTGCGTCAGTGGATGTAGGAAGTAATCTAGGCCGCTACAGCTAGGTACAACGATACACTTGTCACCGTGACTCTTGTACAAAAATGGAGTAAAGTAAATGTGTACATTTAGAACATGAGCGAACCTGGTAAATGGTAATCTTGCAAAAGGTTAGACAGCTCCCTCTAACAACGTTAGTCCTGTCTTCTCTGCTCTAGCCCTTGTGTCCCTTTTTAACAATTGACAACTGGTAACAATGAACTCAGGGGATGCCTAATACCTCATTCAGATTAACACTGGCGTGGTCAATATGACATGTCAGCTGGCCAGTCTCTGCACCCTCCGCTGTCCATGAGAGCCCATCTTATCTTGACAGTTGCAATGTGTAGAGATGAAACCTTCAATTTAATAAAAATGATCATGGTTAATTTAACCAATTCCACAAAGAGAGGCAGAAAGGGCAATGGTGAAAGAGGGAGGCGCATGAACAGGAAAGCAAGGTGGCGTGAAAGCAGAAACTGAAACTAAACTTTATTTGGCACTTGTTTTACGCTTTTCTGTGTGATCATACAGTGTAGCAGTGAAGTATATGGAGCTACAGCTGCTGACTGGAGACTGCAGGCTTATACTGGATGAATGGTTCAAACACAAGTTAAATGGTTCAAACACAAGTTAAATACATGCGTCTCCCTGTAAAAAAAAGAGTTACAAGCTTCTTCTCAAGCAGCTTCTCATTCTAGTGCACCTTGGATTCCAGAGAAAATATCCAAGATGCTGTTTCACATGTATAAATACATTAAATATTAAACAGTGTACACCTTGTGTTAATCCTGATGGTGTCCCAAGCTGGTCTGGAAAATGCGTGTTTGAACTGATTCAGACATTTTCAGTGATGCCTATATTAAGCCCAGTCAATTTAGAATCTTTCTTTATTTTTAGTTCCTACACCCTGGCTTTGCCAGCTGCCAAAAATGCACATTGTTCTCTGGTAAAAAGCTAGAACCTGTTCTTAACATGTGAGCAAAATGCTGAATGGAAATGAGGATGTCCACTCTGATAGTGATCACAGCTGCAGCAGAGCTGCTGTGAAATTATAAGTGAGTCACACCACCACACCTCAAATGTGCCGCTGTTGTGAAAACTTTATCTGAACTTCCATATTTTACTAATCCTGTGTCCAAATATGTGCTGTTGCAACAGCTCTGGACTGATACTTTTCTGTTCACAGACACCAAACAACACAGTGGGAACAATCTAAAGGAAAAGTGTGATGCAAACATAAGTCTTTCCTTGCACATTGTTGATCAGAGGTTTATTTGTAGTAAGTTTTGAATCTCAAGTTTTTTTCTTGAAAAGAAATATTTCCATTATATTTTTATAGTGAATTTCAACATATATGCAAAATCGGTGTGAACATACTGGCAAGAATGACTAAGATAGTTGTCTTAATGTGGCTCTTTGTTCTCTTAGATCTCATTGTTGGTTCTCTCGCCTCATACACATCCATCCATCTAACTGTCAGGGCTGACTGTTCCTAGTATGATATGGTTTGGTCTTCTGCACTTTCAACTTTAGACTTGCTGTGTTTTGCCCTGGTTCAACTTAGTTTAGTTGATGATTTTGTCAACAAATGGATTTTTAGGAATTACCAGAAATTGTGCTAGTGTGTGTTTGTGCTTAGATATTTCCCCTCTATGTTCCAGTGAGTACAGAAGTTATTTCTCTACACGTTGTCCCTGTTAAGGTTATAGGCCTCTTTTTTTTGCCCCCCTGTCTCTCTCCAGCTAGAGTGATGAAGGCTGTAATACTTAGTGTGCAGCTCAAAGATGACAGAACAGAGGCTGATGCAGCAGAAGCCTGGTTTAGATTAATGAATCCTTTTGCTTGACTTCTTATTTTTATTTGCTACAATTAAGAAATAAAGATGCTGTTGTCATTGCTTGTAGGGTGTGTTTATAGTCCCCTGAAGAGAAGCAAATGGATAATACAGACATCTGTATGGTTTTTCATGCACTAAGTGTAGTGCAGGTACAATTACTACTCTTCTGGGATGCCTTTGTTCCTCACTTCCTTTTGCCTCAACCCCGGTCTAAGACAGGAGTACTGAGAAAAACCCTTACTCAGTCACATCTGGTTTCTTGTGCTGTAAGTCCATTGTTTTTCCACAGCAATTTTACATGGTAATGCACTATTTTTAATTTTTTTTTTTTTAATTTTTACTAATCTCACAGTCAAGCACTTTTCAATATTTTGTTTTATTACAACTTTGAAAGTTTTGGAAACGCTTAATGGATAGGTCTTAAGTAGATTGTTTTTAGACTAAGCACAAAATCGAGAACATTTAGTAACTGCACAGCTGTAATATTGAGTAATCAGAGTTGTAATTACTTGAACTAAGGGAAGAAAGCCACCAGAAACCCTAGAAAGCCTCACTGGGGGAAAAAAACTAGCTGAAACCTAGTATTTCCTGTGGTATTTTTGATTTACTGTTCTAAAACTTGCTTTGCACTGGAAACGCATACCTTACCACGTCCCATCTTGTCTCTTCTATCTGTGTCTGCCTTTGGCTCATAATAGTTCATTGCTTACAGCAAAAACCCTTTAGTTTTGTACTGTGGCTATTTTGGGCCCTCTGGGGTTCAAGAAGCAGAAGCTCTGAGTCATTATTTATTTACCTCAGAGACAGGCAGTTCCCAACAAATGAAATCAGGTTATGGCCTCTATATTTTAGAGTTTGATATTTAGGCTATTTTTGTTCATCTTTATTGCACAGTACTAGTCCACTTTTTCATTTCTGCTTTCATAATAGTTAGATATAATTCTTTACAACGGCATTGCTATAATTTTGTTTACCATGAGGTTTTCCACGATCATAAGGTTGACAAGTCTGCATTCATAACAGCAAACCTTTTCTGAATGAATATACACATATGTTAACCCTTTTAAATCTAATGAGGCATAATTAAGCACTTCAAAATTTAAACCTAATGGAAATTTTAAGGTGAAAATTGCAAGGGCCTGCTATTGTCCACCTTTAAGACTTAATGTGAATGATAATTATCTATTCTTTCAAAAGGATGAATCAATTGAAGTCTTTTTATATATACAGTATATATATGTATAATCCTTTGACATACGGATTTCACAGAAGCTTTTACAGCTAAGTAGCATTCTTGTCATTCCAGAGTGGCGCAAAGGATTACTGTTACAGATGATGTCTAGGACTGGATGTCCTTGAAGCCTCATTCTGAAGTTAAAGGGACAAATGCTGCCCTTCCATTCACGTTTCAATCATGATTTTCATGGTAGAGACTTTCCCTTCTAATCCTGATAAAGAACATAAGGCTTTAACAGATTGGGGTCACATTCAGTGTCACAAACCCATCTGAGCGACAGCTCTGTGCTCCTCTGTCATCTGTTTAAACCACAGTGTAATGCGCATATGGAGCAAATTTTGTTAAGTGTGTATTAAGAAATCAGTTGCACTGGATGTTGTTGCAGTTCACATGTGCATTGTTAGTGTTGTTTGGAGCAGGTTTTAAAATAAACATTGGCCATGTGCAAAGTGTGTTTTGTTTTTTCCTCAGGCTATGAAAAATGTTGACTCTTAAGAAGAGAGTCTGGTGCAGCAGTTAATCACCATCTCAAAATTCAAATTAACTCTTTGACTTTTGCCATTTCACTACACTTGAAAACTATGATTCACTGTTGAGTCATTACATAACTTCTTTGCTCCATTGATTATGCCATAGAAAATGGTGTAGTGCACTTACTGTACATGCTCATCTTAAATAGAAATGGTCATACTTGAATGGGCTGGTTGAGCTCACATGATAGCCACCTAAACAAAATGTGTATGCACTCATGCACTGTAGGTTGCTTCATTTAAATGCCATTAAATGTTCAGATGTCATGGTGGTACAAATAGTGGTATAAAAAACTTTAATGAGCAAAATGTATCATCTAGCAGAATATCTTGTAAACATATGAATGCATGTCTAACATGCATACAAAATGAATCCATCATACTGAATGTCATGTATGGAATATATGTTATTTAAAAACATACTTAGATTTACTTCAAGCTCTTCCCCTAACTCAGCCTCCTGTCCTTTTTTCCTCAGGTTGGTGATATCGTCAAGGTTACACGGATGAACATCAGCGGTCAGTGGGAAGGAGAGGTGAACGGACGGCGGGGTCTCTTTCCATTCACCCATGTCAAAATCATAGACCCCCAGAATCCGGATGAGAGTGACTGACCTTCAACTGGAGCCTCTTGCCAGTACCAACGTGTTCCCGAATCTGCTGGCTGTCTCCACCTTTTCCCGCCAGTGTCACCATGGTTACGTGCTTGCCTGCTTGGGGCTGTACCATGATAGCGACCCCTCTGTTGTTGCCAACCGTTGCAAGGCTTTCTGACTGTTTACAGTTTTGGACATTGGATCCAAACTAAAACCTGACCCTACTTCTCCCAGTTCCCTTTCCCATGTCTTGGTTCCAGGCTGGGCAGTGTCTTTGCATTAGTGTCCTTTTCATTTCCAGATCACTGGGCATCTGTGTGTGCATGTGTGCGTGTATGTGTGTGCGCGCATGTATGCGCGTGCACTTGTGTGAGTGTGTGTATAAGTGCATGTGTGTGGGTGTGTGTTCACAATAGATATTTACCACATTACATCACAACATGTCTGTTTTTTTTTTTTTTTTGAATTCTTTGAATAATTGTTATATTTGAAGCGTTGGGGACTTGAAAGTATTGGTGTGCGTTTGTTTTGTTGATGTGAGGATATTTGTACGAAGTAGGGAAAAACAATGTCCCTATGGACTTGGGAGAGCACTGAGGCTATGAGGAGTTAACCAGTCAGTCAAATGTCATTTCTTCAAACAATCAAGTCACTGTTGTACCTTAACCATCACACAAGCACACGCATGTACACACAGTTATTGGCCATGAGGTATTCAGGTTAACGGTTCTTTGATGTGCATGTGATGTGTGACTGGAGTCAGGACAACGCAGAAGAGATGGGTTTGTGGAAGATCTTGGTTTTGTAACTTGACATTAGAGATCCCATAATCCCATCCAACCTGGCACATGTCTGGCTGACGAGACTTATTTATCTTAAGACATGACACGGCCATATGTGATTTATTTTTTCTTATTTGTGCATCATGATCAACAAAAGTTAAGTATATTTGTTTTGTTTTTTTGTTTTGTTTTTTGTGACATGGAGAAGATGTATGGTAGAGGGGTAATTTTGCATGTCCACTTGGTACCTCTCTTCACTGTCATTCTCATTCTTTTGAACTAAAAGGACATTGCTTAGAGATTAGCAGGTTTTTAGTGCCATCAGCACCAAGCACTAGAAGATATACTTCAACTATTTGCATAGGAGTGCCATGCTTCAAACAGGTTCCCAAAAGTCAAATAGCAACGGCAGTAGCCCTGGCCAGCACTTCCCACGAGCATCTGACTACAAGGCTAGCTAAAAACGCAGTGTGGGCACTCAGACTAAAGGCTTTCCACTGAGGTGAGAAGCTCCACTTTCAGTGGCGTAGGTCAGGGAAGGAGGAAATGTTTTAGCAAGCCAATGAGATCCCATTATTGCCTTCTTCAGAGAGTAAGATAAATGCATCTTTTAGTGCATGCAGTCCCCTCTCTAACCTTATGTTTTAATGTGACGTTACTCCTGTCAATTTAGGAATCCGACCTGCTTTACTTGGTCTGTGCACAATTTTTGACTCTTTTTATGCAAACACTCTATCGGAGTAGTGGAAAGCATCTTTGTTCATACTGTGGTGCAACTTATTCTGTTTGATCAGGAGGAGCCGAGGATTAAACAGTTGTGTAAACAGTGCAGACAATGCTGACCCCTAGATTTCTGCTGTAAAAATGAACTATTTCGCTCACTTGTTTCCCCTCTTAGTGCTCCCTGTTCAAATCACAGCTCAGACGTTCAGAGTAATATTGTGCAGCTTTTAGTTGTATCCCAATTTTGTTTTTTTATTTTGTCAGTTTGTAGTCGGCTATTAAATCAAGCATTTTTGTTCAAATGAGTGATGTTATTAAACAAAAGTACCTACGGTGACATTTACAAAAGGGAAAAATGCCTGCTGGTTGCCTCTGTGCATGACCTCTTGGCTGGGGAGATGGTCCTACCTGGCCAAATGCTGCTTTATGTCATTTCTTTCCTTATTAAATAAAGGTTTCTCTTATTTTAATCCTTCCTGGTCTGTGCAAACAAACCAGCGTGGGTTTTCCTCATGAAACATAATGAAATCTACTAATTAAGCAATACGCCCTGGTTAGTTCCTTTCTTGAGGTGAACTCGCTTTTCTTGTGCTTCTGAGTTGTTTTTGTAATGGCATTAACAGTATTACTGTGCTCTCTTCTCATACTCTAGGAAAGCCTGTCTTTTACTTAAGAATTGAAAATTGTGCCTTTTTATTTTCTTATACCATTTACATGTGTTAATATTTCCCATGGTTAACACCTGTGCTGGTATTGACCCTTAATGTACAGAACAAGTAAATAAAATTATGTCTACTTCTTTAAGTCGCTTTGCTGACCTCTATGTGCTTGTTGTCTTTTGAACACAGATGGGTGGGCGTGGCCATGTTTGCAGCAGCATGGCATCACAGGTTGTGTATCTGGAGCACAGGAGAGTTGCTCTTGCTCTAATTTTTGACAGCTCCACTTTTGATTCTGGTTGCGCCCAGGAGAAAGGAAGCAATTAATGAATTTTAATGAAGTGCTAATAAAAGAATGTCAGCTGACCTACAGATGGGGAATGGAAAACTTTTCAAGGGCAAAGTTTCAGATGGACATGGTCTGTGACTGTTTGTTCAGCAATTTTCAAACCAGGTATAAATAACAAGTATGAGCCAGTACATTCTAAAACTTAATATAATGTGATGTGTGTAACGCAGCAGTTCTAAGTGATCTGTAACACTAATGGAAAGGTGATTTACACACATGCAGGTGCTTATGGAAAATTGGGCTTTAGCTAAATGTATCAGGATTCTTGCTATTAACAGGAACCCTCCACTGGGAGTTTATTGAATTAGATATGAATATGATAGATTATGCAACGGTCCCCATGTGCACTACCCATGGTCATACATACATCTTCTTATAATGGATGTACCATAGCTGTAGAGTGCTACACAGATGGCAATGGTAGTTATGCCATAATGCATCATCGTAATAACCCACAAGATTTACTGTCATACAAGCTTCTATAAGGTTGTGGGGGAACATATAAAGAATGGGAAGCCACAGGCATATACTTTTATCAAGTGAAACTCACAATGCTCAAAATCCTGAGCTACAAATAGAGATGTTGATGAACTACAACTGCCTCTGCATTTTGAACATAAAACAAAGAAGATCTCAAGTGACTGATATAAGTGATATCAGAAATAGTTTTCCAGTTTATTTCTGGGACTTCTTTAATCTGTGCAGAATGCATTTGCTCTTCTAATTCCTGCCATAAATAATGGATTATTAACATTAGCAATGGTTGTTCATGTGTGTTGAAGTATGACATTTATCATAGTACTTCTGATTTAAATATCTCTTTAGAAACATGCGTGTCAGTGGAAAATTATAATCAAGTAATTTGGTTTGTTGTTCCTTTGGTTAGTTCATCGGAGACTATCAATCATGACATCTTTGACCTCACTGACTCAATATCAAGACTATGTAAAAGGATCAGATAATATTTAAGTGTTAGTTTTCAAATTATGCCTTTTGCAAGTATTTTATCATTAAAGAAACTCTATATTTAGATTTTCAGACAGTACTCTTCCCCTTCGGCCTCAATTCCTTATAGTTGTGTACGTGCCAGGTAAAATTTTTCATTAAAGCCAGTCGATGTCTTCCTCAGGACTGTGATAGGTGGTGGCTGGAGTGACAAAGACCATAATGAATCAAACTTAGCTGCCTCTGACCTTTCCTCAGGGCACAGTATATATGTGAGTCAGTGTGTGTAAACGAATGTGTGGCATGGTCGATGACGGCCTTCCTACAGTCCATTACCACCACCACCCTCAAGCTAGCCGCGATGGCAGCTGCCTTGCTGTAGAGTATTTGTCCCACAGAGGTGAATGCACAGTGAATCTTTGCTGTTTGAAAATATGAAGAGAAATAATGAACATACATCGACGTAGATTTAAAAAAAAAAAAAGAAAAAAAAAGTCAGTGATTTTAAAGCTGCATCAACTCTTACACAGAGAATAACGATTTAAAGCTCAGATGACACTATTAAGTTAATATCAATGCTCATCAAAGTTGTAAAAATGAATGTGAAGCCTGTTATCACTCAACATTAGTTTACATGCTGCCACTTTTAAGTTTACACCAGTGAACCACTGTGAACATGTTTTATCCAGCATTTTTGTTTGTATCATGGATGGATTTTGAGCAAGTGGGCCCCTGGGCACAGACAGATAAAAGGCCCCCCACCCCTCCTAAATATGACTCCCACATTGAAAGGATGCGGTTATGTTGATGTAGTGCTTGTACTTCTTTCTGGTGGTTTTGAATATCTTTCTGGTCATATTGTGTCTTTTCTGTGAGCTCTGACTATCAAACAAGAAATATATTCATTTATAGAAAAACTGACCACAGGGGCTATAAAGAGTCCATTTATTTTATGTGTAAAAAGTGACAGTGAAAAAATGTAAGGCCCTGTGAGGTCACGTGGACCCTGGGCCTGTGCCCAGCAGGCCCATTCAGTAATCCATCCATGGCTAGTAGGTAGCCATGACGGAAAAGATGTAAACCCATAAATGAATCAGCATGGTAACTGGCACAGTCAGGCTTAGTATAGTCTGTCATCCACACTCCTTATCCCAGTTACAGATATTCACTCCTTCCAGCAGACGATAGGATTAATTGTTCCAATTACTCCTAAAATTGGATCACCTAAAACAAGTGAAGTACTTTTATAACAACACAAAACAATGTTGGTTCACTCTGATTAAAGTCTTCACTAAATGCTTACATGCCCTTTGGTGCTAGAATTATAACTCGAGTGCACTAATTGACCCCATCTGTGCTCTGTAATTCATTTCATAGCGCGGTGAGCGGAATCCAGGAAGAGCTATGTGGGTGACCCAGATGACCCATGGTACCTCAGGAAGACCTTGAGGTTAAAACGGCCATCCTCTAATCAGACAGCCACAGTTTCAAACTTCTCTATAGCCAGCAGGTCTGATGTTAATGAAGTGGTCCAGGTTTGGTACCATTCGTGGCGGTTCCTCTCACATGTCTATGCATTTTTTCTATTGATGTTTAAAAGGTGTATTACACAAAAACATGTCAGTTGATGTGCTCTAGAAAATTCCTTTGCAGTGTCTGCTCCCTGCAGCTTTATAAATGTCCCAGATACGGCTTCCCTCTCTCTCTCGTAAAACATTTACAGCACAGACGCTCCTGCCTTCTGCTGGGGAAACTATGCCAGACTGTGATGGTAATTCCACACTAGCTGACTGTCATCGCTTTATCAGGTCAGACTCACTGCTCTAGGACAGTCTCTTACTGCTCCGTTATTCTCGCTCTATCTCATCCCTAACTGTGCTGTTGTTGTGTAATGCTTCTGCTCAGAAGATTCACAATACAGCTGATGAAGACATGTTTGGTATTCTTGTGGCATTTAACAGCTGAACTCTCAGTTAACTGTAGAGGTACAGCAGTGGTTTACCAGAACAGCAGGGTCATGATCTCTAATAGAGTGCTGTTTCCAGTACATATTATTATTATTATATGTCATGTTGACTTGTTTTGGCTTTATCTTCAAGTATGCTAAAGAATAGTGAGTTCTGTGTTGGTGGTAACTTGAACTTTGGTTGCACCTTAGCAGGTCAATATGAATCAGTTATCCAGATTTTTAGCCATGTTAGTAACATGGCACTATGGTTGGCAGTGTCGGTCAATTGGTTCTTCACCACTTTGGTCCAGACTGAAATATCTCACAAAATATTCAATCGATTGCCATAAAATTCATGGTCCACAAAGGATGAAGCCTATTGACCCTGTTGATCCCCTGACTTTTCATCTCACTCCACAAGTAATATAGTATAGTGTACAGTATAGTATATAGTATAGTGTTGGTGACGTCTTACCTTTCCAACTAGCATAACCATCTAATCAAATTTATGATTTTTTCCAGTATTTTGGTTTGTAACTAAATATAGGCCAAATTAATGACGTTCCCATCAGCCTCAAATGCCTCTTTAGTACTAATTTGAAAATGTTAGCATGCTAACATGCTAAACTTAGATGATGAACATAGTAAACATAATACCTGCTCATTGAGGCATGCTGAAATTAGCATTTAGCCCAAAGCACTGCTGCTGTGCCTTAATAAAGGCTCACAGAGCTGCTAGCATGACTGTTAACTATTATTTTTGGCTCACACTCATATGTATACAACACAGCCCATCCCATTATGGATAAGATTATCCGTGTGGCCTTAATCCTAATATATACCTGAATGTCAGACAGGTTGACCCACTGTTATCATCTTCCTTTATTGTGCTATGTATTTCCTCAGCATCCAAAAACTAATTCAATCTTGTCACTTTTTGATGCATATACTGATTCTGATTTGACCTAAACACAGATATTTTTGTCACACAGTTTGGTGTTGAATTAAAGTTCAAACATTGTTGCATTCCATTCTATTTTGTAATTTTAAGTGATTTCAACTGTCGGCTTTTGATTTAAAAAACAAAACAAAAAAACAAAACAACCTTTGCTATCTTAATATGGTACCTGAACAGTTTTATTAAAGGCCTGTTACAGTACAGGTATCTTTTTATCACACCTTCAGATTGAATTTCACACTTATTTCCCCTGACTGGATACAGGACAATATATATACGTCTCAAAACACATACTGTATCTATTTATAAAAGCTCAAGCTGAACTTGCACGTTTGTGACCAGGAATATAGAGAAAAAAAAGGAAAACATAAATCTTCACTTTAGAGGAATAGGATCTTTGTCCAGGTTACACACCTCATACATTATAGGGTCCTGGAAATACATGAAACTTTGTACACATTTATACACATTTAACACAAACTACAGGAGTGGCCTATCAGTTTGTTGTCTTCTCATAATAACAGCATTTTTTCATTTTGTCAAGGTTTTAGGGTCAAAGTTCACCAACAGGAGTACGAGAAGAGCGGGTACTGGCTCCAATCCGCTGCATTGCTGTGATGGTGGTGCTGATGGTGGTGGTAGGCATGTTGTTGGGTGCCATGTTCCGCGGTGGCAAGTGGGTGAGGGGGAGGGTGGTGTAGATGTGCTGCATCTACTTCACTGGAAGGGAATGGAAATCTGGTGTACTCCACAGATCTGGAGAAAGAAAGTGGTTGGGTTCATTTCCATGCATCACCATACGTATTGTCTATTTATCTTAAAAGTTTATTTTCCAGCACTAAATCTTATGGGATTTCATCTCATCCTAAGTATCAGACCTGTAGGGCTGGTATGCCACGGGCGCAGGCACCATCTGTTCTTCACAGCTGTAGTCATACTCATGCAGCTCCAGGGGCTCAGCATGTAGACTCTCAGATGGGTCCTGCTCCAGAGCCCAGGCTGAAAGGTGACCCCCCTTCAGCGGCTGCTGTGTGGAGGCCTGATTCTTCTCTGCCTGCACCAACTCAGAGGTGGAGGGCATCCTCTGCAGGTCTTAGAGGGAAATACAATGTTTAATAGGATCTCATACAAAGACAATGACACACAGCAATACTTTTTCATACTACCAATATTTTTATCTGTGGCATAGTATTTTCTTCATACAAGTTCTATGGGTAAAAACTTACCTGGAGGACTGCTACAAAGAGCCTTCCTGTCCAGTGTTGCTCTCTTTGCAGGGGGGCTTCTGTTTGAACGACACCTATGAAAAAATAAAACATTAAAAGACAAGTTATTTTGTATGAACAAAGATAAATTTAAGATACACAGAGGTAAACAAATGAAAGTGCTGCACACATGAACTATCATTACTTTATTTCACTCAGTGTAGCAAAGTAGCTCACTGCTGTTGACTACCTTTTACTGTGGGAATGGGTTCCTCCTTCCCTGAATCCCTTAGCAAATGGGTTGTGGTCAATCTTCAATTTGGTGATCTTAAAAAGGGCAAGAAAAGAGAGTTGTCAAAGGTCTGGTAATACAGTGTTTTGTTTCAGTTAAACAGGAATATCATCACATATCTCTTGGGTTAAAGTTGCTTGATAAGAAGGTGATACATTGAAAAGATGGCAGTGTGGCGGATTAGCTTTTTGTACCTTTGGGTTTTGGTAAGCGGTCACTGCAGTGAAGGTCGTCTCTGGGAAGGAGAAAGTCTGAAACGGGCCCCAGCGGACAGTGTAAGGACTGTCTGCTTGTATCACATGAAACCTGGGGTAGTAGCGGTGCATGGAGTGCAGGATGATCTGATGAGAGAAAACATAAGAGTGAGTATGAGTAAAGGGAAGAATAAACATATCATATTATAATTGATTCAGGAGGGTAAGGTGGTGTCTTACATGGCCGTGCTGATCCAAGGTGTTGTTGGTGAGCTTCACTTTGAGGAAAGACGACGACTGCTTCATCCAGTGACTTCCTGTGGCAGGGGAGTCTGGGTGCATGTATGTCCGACATGGGGGTTGGGGCTCTGCCTTCCCGGCGACCTCCCACTGCTCCTTTTTCCACTACAGAGAAATGAGGAGGAGTGATAAGGTTACGAAGGGTGAGACCTCAGGACATGTCTGATTAATCAGAACTCTTCATGAAGCGTGAAATCAATTTTTTTCTTTCCTCATGGGGAAATGTAAGAGAGCTGTGCTGCATGGAAGCTTAATTCATTAACTGCAGGGATATTCTTCACACAGTATTACAGAGTACAGGAGGGGTTCTGTCTTTATGAAAGGATTTTTTTAAGGAAAACCATAAAAAGCCAGTTTCTACACATTTGCCTCCACCAAAGAACATAAACTCCCTCCGAGCTTTCCTACAGTACTTTACCTTCATTGTTTTCAAGTGTGTGCTAAAAGCAATGTCTGTGACCAAATGGGCCAGATCAGTTGATGTGAGTGCCGCTGAATGTATGGATGGCCGACTGCTCCTCATTCACTGATTGTGAATGAAGAGGGATGCTAATTGATTGGGCCTCCAGCCGAGAGTGCACAAACAGGAAGCAATGAAAGGCTTTGATATGCAGTGGTGCAGCCCTGAGTGGGCAGGCCCGTGTCTGGCTGCAGACTACTGCGTTTTGCATACTGCAGTCTGTTGGTTTTAATCCCCAACAGATCAAAATGCAACAAACAATGTCGATGGAAGGAACTGAAAAGCCTAACACTAAATGAATATGTTGTGTTTGAAGCCAAAGGTGTGCAGCAGCGCATACAGTGCTAAGAGTATGTTGCATATGCATTTACCCTGTATTTGAAGCTGTCCACAGGAACCAAATCCATCATGATGACATAATTGACAAAAGGTTGGAGCCCAGATAGACTGATGCTGCAGTGAGGAAACATTCTCCTGAAACAAATACAGGAATAAACAAAGATTATTTTTAGATGCTTTTGCAAATGCAATCATTATGATCCTAGAAACAAAACCATGTGCAATATGTACAAAGTCTTCACTCTGCAATTAATAACCTACAGTAGGTAATTTCTTGTAATTTGTGCTCTCCGTGATAAATGATACAGGCACAACTGGTACTTTTGAGAAAGCAGGAAAAAATCTTAATTCTTAATTCAGTAGCACAACTAACAGTGCCTGCGCTGTTACCTTCCGTGCTTAGTTATAATCATCTCTGTTCCAATGCTGTGAAAGGACTTCCAGAGATTGGCGTTCTCCAGGGTCATCCTGATGCAGCCCTGCTGGTATGAGTCAGCAGCTGGAGGGGACCGGGGCATGCTGAGATTAGATTTGGAGTCTGTGGAGACAAAAACAAATAAACATGTAAACAGTTCTGCAGCTGTATTTATAGGACATGTGACTGGATTACTACAGTATGGAATTCATAGGAATATTAAAAAGTGGAAAAATATCGCAAAGCATTGTTCTACTTTAAAAGTTTCATACTGAAGATAAAAGGTCAGAATAGGTTTGCACATCCTTAGTTTGATCTGTATTTATTCCACTTCAAATCAGTAAAATTGTTTGATTGCCAATTTCTAATGCAAAGGAAGAATGTGCATTTTGTAGTGGAAAATAAACCTAAAAAAAGCAAATTAAACAATTTAATTCTTCATGGCCAAATGCATCTCGCAAGAGTCGTTATTTACCTCACCTTTACCAGTAGTACTTGTATTTTTCTTTTAACATCAATAAGTCCAGTGTAACATCACTCAACACAATAATAATTAGACAAAAACTTACCAGGGAAGTTTTGCATGTTGCTAGGTCCTTCTGTTATCAACAACAACAGCACCCAGTCCTTGAAGTTTTCAGACAAAGTGCTGCTTTCAGATGTTCTAACTTTGGAGTCAAATACACCAGGGGTCTCTATCCTTGAAATCTGTAAGCCATGAACTTGATTGGTTATTACAGAAAGGGTGGAGTCTAAAAAGCCAAATGGGTGTGGTCAGGGCAGACTGAAAGGGGAAGGTGAGAAGAATATTGCTTGCATGTTTAGGTCTTTGTTGCGAATTCACATGCATACTATGTTCAATTACATATAGAAGGATTTTTACACACTCATATGCTGGGGTGAAATTCCTTTTGAATCCACATAAAACTGCAAAGTTATTCATTCTTGGCATTTTGGTATTTTTTGATCACAGACAGAAAATTTGTTTAAAGAGATATGAATGATGATCCATTAAATTAGAACATAAATGTCTTGTGACCATCCTTGATTTGTTCCACTTACTTTTATTGCCTCGTTGTTGTTATGAGTGACCTTTAAAAGTAACCACAACAATAGCTGCTGTGATTCTGTAGGTACTACCCGAAGACATGAATCAAGCAGAGGTCACCTACTGTATATGCCAGTCATACACTCTGTATGCACTAGGCATGAAATGCATAAAAGATTCACTCCCCACCCTTCCTTCTTGCTGTTCAAGTTGAAGGACAGTGAGCAGAATTTCAAAGCACCTGGGGGGATGGAAGAGCAGACAAACAGGTTCCTTCCCGGCAGCTTTGGTTGTGTATTGAGAGCAAGTTAGGAGATTACAGAGGTGATTGGAGTTGGGGTCTAGCCTTGACAATGGCAAACAATGCTACTAATCCTATGAGGCCATTTGGCCCTGCCTCCCCCCACTTCATGCTACCTTAAGTGCTCTGAGAGGAGAAGGAGCTCTCTGATGGAGCCAGCAGTTAGCAGCCCGTTCACATGAAAGGCTGATGGGAGGAAGGGAAGAGCAGTGGTGCTACAGAGGGCAATGTTCAAAGTTTACAGCCCAGGCAGTTTAATCCTGCATGAAGTTAATTTTGGAGAAATTCTTAATCTCAACAAATTATTTGAAACCAACAGAGATTATTTTTAAATTCTACTGAGTATCTCAAAGTTTCCAAAAGATATGACCTGAATTAAGGGTACATCCATAAAAATGATGTACGAGGCATCCTGAGTATTTGTGTTTGATGCAAGGTTGCAGCCATAAAATATTTTCATCGATGTAAAGTTCATATAGCCAAATTGGAATTTTACAAATTTAACAAATTTAAGGCTACTAGATGAGAGGTTAAAACCAATCTCCAGACAAATGGAAGTATTTGCAAGGTGGATATGATTATTAACTTACCTGATTGTTAAAAAGTGTATCTTAAAAATCAGTTAATATTCTTGAAACAAGTGAAACGTATGTGGGAGAAATCTTATTTTCACTTTTCTTAAAGAAAAAAAAAGGAAAAGATGGAAGAAAAAAAAAAGGCCCATTGAGGTCAGTATGATTGTGCCTCTCATTTTCAATCTTTATGGCAAGGGCGTAGGTTTGATCTCAACATTGGTAGGGATGCAACAAACCTGCCACCCCTCCAAAACGAAGAGACTTATTAACATATGAGGACTGAATTTACATTCATGAATGCCCATACTCAAACTGAATAAATGTGTGAATGTGTTGAATTTCCATATATGAAATATATGTACACATGAAGTAAAACCATATATGTATTTTAAGTATAGCCCATGGATGTAAAAATTACATATGAAACCTGTTAGAAATTAGAACAATATTACATATCGAAATATGTGTCTAGATAATAAAACATATATTTTTGTGTGTCTGTTTATATTATACAAATGTTACATGAATTTATATCCATCCCAAAGCCTGTCAGTAGATGTCCATATTATATATTTTAACATGACTGTTGATATAGGAACATATATGTCATACATATATGTATATATGTATATATATATATATGTCATTAAAACATCATAGTATAGTAAGGCATAAAATGTTAAAAAAACATGACAGTATAAAAATATAAAAAAATATCATAATATACTAAGGTATAAAAGTGAGGCATAAGAATGTCAAATAACATCATAGTATAGTGAGAAATATAAAACGTCATAGTGTAGCATACAAATGTCAAAAAACGTTATACTCTAGTAGACATAAAACGTCATGGTATAGTAAGATATAAAAATGTCAAAAAATTTATGGAATGGTAAGGCAGAAAACTGCCCAAAAATGTCATAGTATAGTGGGGCATAAAAATGTCAAAAGACGTCATGCTGTAGTAAGACATAAAACGGCAAAAAACATTATATTATAGCAAAGCATGAAAATGTTACAAAACTTCATAGTTTAGTGAGGCATAAAACATCAAACAAAGTTATAGTATAATAGGGTATAAAAACATCTGGTATGGTAAGGCCTAAAAAATAAAAACAAAAAGACATAGTATGGCAAAAAAAAGTGAAAAAATGACATAGTATAATGAGGCATAAAAACTTCATAAAAAAAGGCATAGTATAGTATGATCTAAAGACATCATAGTATACAGAGGCCTAAATAGGGAAAAAAACAACATAGTATAGTATGGCAAAAAACATGAAAAAACGACATAGTATAATAAGGCATACAAACATAAAAAAGTCATAGCATAGTAAGATCTAAAGACATCATAGTATACAGAGGCCTAAATAGTGAAAATAATAACATAGTATAGTATGGCAAAAAGAGTTAAAGAACGACATAGTATGATAAGGCATTAAATCATGAATAAAATTATTAGTACAGCAATTCATAAACACATCATAGTATAGTGAGGCCTAAAAAGTGAAATAAAACTACACAGTATACTATTACAATAAAAGAGAAAAACGACAGCTTAAGGGAAAGCATTAATAGTGAAAAAAATGAAATAGTATAGTATGGCAAAAAAAGTGAAAAAATGACATAGTATAATAAGGCATACAAACATAACAAAACGTCATAGTATAGTGAGATCTAAAGACATCATAGTATACAGAGGCCTAAAAAGTGAAAAAAATTACATAATATAGTATGGCAAAAAAAGTGAAAAAATGACATAGTAAAATAAGGCATAAAAACATCAAAAAACGTCATAGTATAGTAAGGTATAAATACATCATAATATAGAGAGGCTAAAATAGTGAAAAAAACGACATAGTATAGTATGGCAAAAAAAAAGAAAAAATGACATAGTATAATAAGACATTAAATCATGAATAAAATGTATTAGTACAGCAAGGTATTAAGGTGTCATGGTATAGCAAAGTCTAACGCGTGAAAAAAACTGACATAGTATAGTATGGCAAAAATAGTTAAAGAACGACATAGTATAATAAGGCATTAAATCATGAATAAAATTTATTAGTGCAACAATGTATGAATACATCATAGTATAGTGAGGCCTAAACAGTGAAAAAAAACGACATAGTATAGTATGGCAAAAAAAAGTGAAAAAATGACATAGTATAGTATGGTAAAAAACGTGAAAAAATGACAGTAAAATAAGGCATAAAAACATCAAAAAACGTCATAGTATAGTAAGGTATAAATACATCATAATATAGAGAGGCCTAAATAGTGAAAAAAATGACATAGTATAGTTTGGTAAAAAAAAGTGCAAAATTACATAGTATAATAAGACATTAAATCATGAATAAAATTTATTAGTACAGCAAGGTATTAAGGTGTCATGGTATAGCAAAGTCTAAAGCGTGAAAAAAACTGACATAGTATAGTATGGCAAAAAAATGAAAAAACAACATAGTATAGTTTGGCAAAAAGAGTTAAAGAACGACATAGTATAATAAGGCATTTTATCATGAATAAAATGTATTAGTACAGCAATGTATGAATACATCATAGTATAGTGAGGCCTAAACAGTGAAAAAAACGACATAGTATAGTATGGCCAAAAAAATGAAAAAATGACATAGTATAGTATGGCAAAAAAAGTGAAAAAATGACATAGTAAGATAAGGCATAAAAACATGACAAAATGTCATAGTATAGTAAGATCTAAAGACATCATAGTATACAGAGGCCTAAAAAGTGAAAAAAATGACATGATATAGTCTGGCAAAAAAAGTGAAAAAATGACATAGTATAGTATGGCAAAAAAAGTGAAAAAATGACATAGTAAAATAAGGCATAAAAACATCAAAAAATGTCATAGTATAGTAAGATCTAAAGACATCATAGTATACAGAGGCCTAAAAAGTGAAAAAAATGACATGATATAGTCTGGCAAAAAAAGTGAAAAAATGACATAGTATAGTATGGCAAAAAAAGTGAAAAAATGACATAGTAAAATAAGGCATAAAAACATCAAAAAACGTCATAGTATAGTAAAGTATAAATACATCATAATATAGAGAGGCCTAAATAATGAAAAAAATTACATAGTATAGTATGGCAAAAAAAATGAGAAAATGACATGGTATAGTATGGCAAATAACGTGAAAAAATGACATAGTAAAATAAGGCATAAAAACATGACAAAATGTCATAGTATAGTAAGATCTAAAGACATCATAGTATACAGAGGCCTAAAAAGTGAAAAAAATGACATAATATAGTCTGGCAAAAAAAGTGAAAAAATGACATAGTATAGTATGGCAAAAAAAGTGAAGATATGACATAGTAAAATAAGGCATAAAAACATCAAAAAACGTCATAGTATAGTAAGGTATAAATACATCATACTATAAAGAGGCCTAAATAATGAAAAAAATGACATAGTATAGTATGGCAAAAAAAATGAGAAAATGACAGTAAAATAAGGCATAAAAACATCAAAAAACCTCATAGTATAGTAAGGTATAAATACATCATAATATAGAGAGGCCTAAATAGTGAAAAAAATGACATAGTATAGTATGGCAAAATAAGTGAAAAATTACATAGTATAATAAGACATTAAATCATGAATAAAATGTATTAGTACAGCAAGGTATTAAGGTGTCATGGTATAGCAAAGTCTAAAACGTGAAAAAAACTGACATAGTATAGTATGGCAAAAAAAATGAAAAAACAACATAGCATGGCAAAAAAAGTGAAAAAATGACATGATAAAATAAAGCATAAAAACATAAAAAAAACGTCATAGTATAGTAAGATCCAAAGACATTATAGTATAGTGAGGCCTAAATAGTGTAAAAAATGACATAGTATTATAAAATGGCAAAAAGAGTTAAAGAACGACATAGTATAATAAGGTATTAAATCATGAATAAAATTTATTAGTGCAGCAATGTATGAATACATCATAGTATAGTGAGGCCTAAACAGTTAAAAAAAACGACATAGTATAGTATGGCAAAAAAAGTGAAAAAATGACATAGTAAAATAAGGCATAAAAACATAACAAAATGTCATACTATAGTAAGATCTAAAGACATCATAGTATACAGAGGCCTAAAAAAAGTGAAAAAAATGACATAATATAATATGGCAAAAAAAGTGAAAAAATGACATAGTAAAATAAGGCATAAAAACATCAAATAACGTCATAGTATAGTAAGGTATAAATACATCATAATATAGAGAGGCCTAAATAGTGAAAAAAATGACATAGTATAGTATGGCAAAAAAAGTGAAAAATTACATAGTATAATAAGACATTAAATCATGAATAAAATTTATTAGTACAGTAATGTATGAATACATCATAGTATAGTGAGTCCTAAACAGTGAAAAAAATGACATAGTATAGTTTGGCAAAAAAAGTGAAAAAATGACAGAGTAAAATAAGGCATAAAAAAATAACAAAATGTCATACTATAGTAAGATCTAAAGACATCATAGTATACAGAGGCCTAAAAAGTGAAAAAATGACATAGTATAGTATGGCAAAAAAAGTGAAATAATGACATAGTATAGTATGGCAAAAAAAGTGAAAAAATGACATAGTAAAATAAGGCATAAAAACATCAGAAATCGTCATAGTATAGTAAGGTATAAATACACAATAAAATAGAGAGGCCTAAATAGTGAAAAAAAGGACATAGTATAGTATGGCAAAAAAAGTGAAAAAATGACATAGTAAAATAAGGCATAAAAACATCAAAAAACGTCATAGTATAGTAAAGTATAAGTACATCATAATATAGAGAGGCCTAAATAGTGAAAAAAAGGACATAGTATAGTATGGCAAAAAAAATGAAAAAATGACATAGTATAGTATGGCAAAAAAAGTGAAAAAGTGACATAGTAAAATAAGGAATTAAATCATGAATAGAATTTATTAGTACAGCAAGGTATTAAGGTGTCATGGTATAGCAAAGTCTAAAGCGTGAAAAAACCGACATAGTATAGTATGGCAAAAAAATGAAAAAACAACATAGTATAGTTTGGCAAAAAGAGTTAAAGAATGACATAGTATAATAAGGCATTATATCATGAATAAAATGTATTAGTACAGCAATGTATGAATACATCATAGTATAGTGAGGCCTAAACAGTGAAAAAAACGACATAGTATAGTATGGCAAAAAAAGTGAAAAAATGACATAGTATAGTATGGTAAAAAAAGTGAAAAAATGACATAGTAAAATAAGGCATAAAAACATCAAAAGACGTCATAGTATAGTAAGGTATAAATACATCATAATATAGAGAGGCCTAAATAGTGAAAAAAAGGACATAGTATAGTATGGCAAAAAAAAAAGAAAAAATGACATAGTATAGTATGGCAAAAAAAATGAAAAAATGACCTAGTAAAATAAGGCATAAAAACATCAAAAAACGTCATAGTATAGTAAAGAATAAATACATCATAATATGGAGAGGCCTAAATAGTGAAAAAATGACATAATATAGTCTGGCAAAAAAAGTGAAAAAATGACATAGTAAAATAAGGCATAAAAACATCAAAAAACGTCATAGTATAGTAAGGTATAAATACATCATAATATAGAGAGGCCTAAATAGTGAAAAAATGACATAGTATAGTATGGCAAAAAAAGTGAAAAATTACATAGTATAATAAGACATTAAATCATGAATAAAATTTATTAGTACAGTAATGTATGAATACATCATAGTATAGTGAGTCCTAAACAGTGAAAAAATGACATAGTATAGTATGGCAAAAAAAGTGAAAAAATGACATAGTAAAATAAGGCATAAAAACATAACAAAATGTCATACTATAGTAAGATCTAAAGATATCATAGTATACAGAGGCCTAAAAAAAGTGAAAAAAATGACATAATATAGTATGGCAAAAAAAGTGAAAAAATGACATAGTATAGTATGGCAAAAAAAGTGAAAAAATGACATAGTAAAATAAGGCATAAAAACATCAGAAATCGTCATAGTATAGTAAAGAATAAATACATCATAATATAGAGAGGCCTAAATAGTGAAAAAAAGGACATAGTATAGTATGGCAAAAAAAGTGAAAAAATGACATAGTAAAATAAGGCATAAAAACATCAAAAGACGTCATAGTATAGTAAGGTATAAATACATCATAATATAGAGAGGCCTAAATAGTGAAAAAAAGGACATAGTATAGTATGGCAAAAAAAAAAGAAAAAATGACATAGTATAGTATGGCAAAAAAAGTGAAAAAATGACCTAGTAAAATAAGGCATAAAAACATCAAAAAACGTCATAGTATAGTAAAGAATAAATACATCATAATATGGAGAGGCCTAAATAGTGAAAAAAATGACATAATATAGTCTGGCAAAAAAAGTGAAAAAATGACATAGTAAAATAAGGCATAAAAACATCAAAAAACGTCATAGTATAGTAAGGTATAAATACATCATAATATAGAGAGGCCTAAATAGTGAAAAAAATGACATAGTATAGTATGGCAAAAAAAGTGAAAAATTACATAGTATAATAAGACATTAAATCATGAATAAAATTTATTAGTACAGTAATGTATGAATACATCATAGTATAGTGAGTCCTAAACAGTGAAAAAAATGACATAGTATAGTATGGCAAAAAAAGTGAAAAAATGACATAGTAAAATAAGGCATAAAAACATAACAAAATGTCATACTATAGTAAGATCTAAAGATATCATAGTATACAGAGGCCTAAAAAAAGTGAAAAAAATGACATAATATAGTATGGCAAAAAAAGTGAAAAAATGACATAGTAAAATAAGGCATAAAAACATCAGAAATCGTCATAGTATAGTAAAGAATAAATACATCATAATATAGAGAGGCCTAAATAGTGAAAAAAAGGACATAGTATAGTATGGCAAAAAAAAATGAAAAAATGACATAGTAAAATAAGGCATAAAAACATAACAAAATGTCATAGTATAGTAAGATCTAAAGACATCATAGTATTCAGAGGCCTAAAAAATGAAAAAATGACATAGTATAGTATGGCAAAAAAAGTGAAATAATGACATAGTATAGTATGGCAAAAAAAGTGAAAAAATGACATAGTAAAATAAGGCATAAAAACATCAGAAATCGTCATAGTATAGTAAGGTATAAATACACCATAAAATAGAGAGGCCTAAATAGTGAAAAAAAGGACATAGTATAGTATGGCAAAAAAAGTGAAAAACTGACATAGTATAGTATGGCAAAAATAGTGAAATAATGACATAGTATAGTATGGCAAAAAAAGTGAAAAAATGACATAGTAAAATACGGCATAAAAACATCAGAAATCGTCATAGTATAGTAAGGTATAAATACACCATAAAATAGAGAGGCCTAAATAGTGAAAAAAAGGACATAGTATAGTATGGCAAAAAGAGTGAAAAAAATGACATAGTAAAATAAGGCATAAAAACATCAAAAAACGTCATAGTATAGTAAAGAATAAATACATCATAATATAGAGAGGCCTAAATAGTGAAAAAAAGGACATAGTATAGTATGGCAAAAAAAATGAAAAAATTACATAGTATAGTATGGCAAAAAAAGTGAAAAAATGACATAGTAAAATAAGGCATTAAATCATGAATAGAATTTATTAGTACAGCAAGGTATTAAGGTGTCATGGTATAGCAAAGTCTAAAGCGTGAAAAAAAACTGACATAGTATAGTATGGCAAAAAAATGAAAAAACAACATAGTATAGTTTGGCAAAAAGAGTTAAAGAATGACATAGTATAATAAGGCATTATATCATGAATAAAATGTATTAGTACAGCAATGTATGAATACATCATAGTATAGTGAGGCCTAAACAGTGAAAAAAACGACATAGTATAGTATGGCAAAAAAAGTGAAAAAATGACATAGTATAGTATGGCAAAAAAAGTGAAAAAATGACATAGTAAAATAAGGCATAAAAACATCAAAAAACGTCATAGTATAGTAAGGTATAAATACATCATAATATAGAGAGGCCTAAATAGTGAAAAAAAGGACATAGTATAGTATGGCAAAAAAAGTGAAAAAATGACATAGTAAAATAAGGCATAAAAACATCAAAAAACGTCATAGTATAGTAAAGAATAAATACATCATAATATGGAGAGGCCTAAATAGTGAAAAAAATGACATAATATAGTCTGGCAAAAAAAGTGAAAAAATGACATAGTAAAATAAGGCATAAAAACACAACAAAATGTCATAGTATAGTAAGATCTATAGACACCATAGTATACAGAGGCCTAAAAAGTGAAAAAAATGACATAATATAGTCTGGCAAAAAAAGTGAAAAAATGACATAGTATAGTATGGCAAAAAAAGTGAAAAAATGACAAAGTAAAATAAGGCATAAAAACATCAAAAAACGTCATAGTATAGTAAGGTATAAATACATCATAATATAGAGAGGCCTAAATAGTGAAAAAATTACATAGTATAGTATGGCAAAAAAAGTGAAAAAATGACATAGTAAAATAAGGCATAAAAACATCAAAAGACGTCATAGTATAGTAAGGTATAAATACATCATAATATACAGAGTCCTAAATAGTGAAAAAAATGACATAGTATAGTATGGCAAAAAAAATGAGAAAATGACATAGTATAGTATGGCAAAAAACGTGAAAAAATGACATAGTAAAATAAGGCATAAAAACATCAAAAAACGTCATAGTATACTAAGATATAAATACATCATAATATAGAGAGGCCTAAATAGTGAAAAAAATGATATAGTATAGTTTGGCAAAAAAAATCAAAAAATGACATAGTATGGCAAAAAAAATGAGAAAATGACATAGTAAAATAAGGCATGAAAACATCAAAAAACGTCATAGTATACTAAGATATAAATACATCATAATATAGAGAGGCCTAAATAGTGAAAAAAATGATATAGTATAGTTTGGCAAAAAAAGTGAAAAAATGACAGTAAAATAAGGCATAAAAAAAAAACAAAATGTCATACTATAGTAAGATCTAAAGATATCATAGTATACAGAGGCCTAAAAAAAGTGAAAAAAATGACATAATATAGTATGGCAAAAAAAGTGAAAAAATGACATAGTATAGTATGGCAAAAAAAGTGAAAAAATGACATAGTAAAATAAGGTATAAAAACATCAGAAATCGTCATAGTATAGTAAAGAATAAATACATCATAATATAGAGAGGCCTAAATAGTGAAAAAAAGACATAGTATAGTATGGCAAAAAAAATGAAAAAATGACATAGTAAAATAAGGCATAAAAACATAACAAAATGTCATAGTATAGTTAGATCTAAAGACATCATAGTATACAGAGGCCTAAAAAGTGAAAAAATGACATAGTATAGTATGGCAAAAAAAGTGAAATAATGACATAGTATAGTATGGCAAAAAAAATGAAAAAATGACATAGTAAAATAAGGCATAAAAACATCAGAAATCGTCATAGTATAGTAAGGTATAAATACACCATAAAATAGAGAGGCCTAAATAGTGAAAAAAATGACATAATATAGTATGGCAAAAAAAGTGAAAAAATGACATAGTAAAATAAGGCATAAAAACATCAAAAAACCTCATAGTATAGTAAGGTATAAATACATCATAATATAGAGAGGCCTAAATAGTGAAAAAAAGGACATAGTATAGTATGGCAAAAAAAATTAAAAAATGACATAGTATAGTATGGCAAAAAAAGTGAAAAAATGACATAGTATAATAAGGCATAAAAACATCAAAAAACGTCATAGTATAGTAAGTATAAATACATCATAATATAGAGAGGCCTAAATAGTGAAAAAAAGGACATAGTATAATATGGAAAAAAAAATGAAAAAATGACATAGTATAGTATGGCAAAAAAAGTAAAAAATGACATAGTAAAATAAGGCATAAAAACATCAAAAAACCTCATAGTATAGTAAGGTATAAATACATCATAATATAGATAGGCCTAAATAGTGAAAAAAAAGGACATAGTATAGTATGGAAAAAAAAATGAAAAAATGACATAGTAAAATAAGGCATAAAAACATCAAAAAACGTCATAGTATAGTAAAGTATAAGTACATCATAATATAGAGAGGCCTAAATAGTGAAAAAAAGGACATAGTATAGTATGGCAAAAAAAATGAAAAAATGACATAGTATAGTATGGCAAAAAAAGTGAAAAAGTGACATAGTAAAATAAGGCATTAAATCATGAATAGAATTTATTAGTACAGCAAGGTATTAAGGTGTCATGGTATAGCAAAGTCTAAAGCGTGAAAAAAAACTGACATAGTATAGTATGGCAAAAAAATGAAAAAACAACATAGTATAGTTTGGCAAAAAGAGTTAAAGAATGACATAGTATAATAAGGCATTATATCATGAATAAAATGTATTAGTACAGCAATGTATGAATACATCATAGTATAGTGAGGCCTAAACAGTGAAAAAAACGACATAGTATAGTATGGCAAAAAAAGTGAAAAAATGACATAGTATAGTATGGTAAAAAAAGTGAAAAAATGACATAGTAAAATAAGGCATAAAAACATCAAAAGACGTCATAGTATAGTATGGTATAAATACATCATAATATAGAGAGGCCTAAATAGTGAAAAAAAGGACATAGTATAGTATGGCAAAAAAAAAAGAAAAAATGACATAGTATAGTATGGCAAAAAAAGTGAAAAAATGACCTAGTAAAATAAGGCATAAAAACATCAAAAAACGTCATAGTATAATAAAGAATAAATACATCATAATATGGAGAGGCCTAAATAGTGAAAAAAATGACATAATATAGTATGGCAAAAAAAGTGAAAAAATGACATAGTAAAATAAGGCATAAAAACATCAAAAAACGTCATAGTATAGTAAGGTATAAATACATCATAATATAGAGAGGCCTAAATAGTGAAAAAAATGACATAGTATAGTATGGCAAAAAAAGTGAAAAATTACATAGTATAATAAGACATTAAATCATGAATAAAATTTATTAGTACAGTAATGTATGAATACATCATAGTATAGTGAGTCCTAAACAGTGAAAAAAATGACATAGTATAGTATGGCAAAAAAAGTGAAAAAATGACATAGCAAAATAAGGCATAAAAACATAACAAAATGTCATACTATAGTAAGATCTAAAGATATCATAGTATACAGAGGCCTAAAAAAAGTGAAAAAAATGACATAATATAGTATGGCAAAAAAAGTGAAAAAATGACATAGTATAGTATGGCAAAAAAAGTGAAAAAATGACATAGTAAAATAAGGCATAAAAACATCAGAAATCGTCATAGTATAGTAAAGAATAAATACATCATAATATAGAGAGGCCTAAATAGTGAAAAAAAGGACATAGTATAGTATGGCAAAAAAAATGAAAAAATGACATAGTATAGTATGGCAAAAAAAGTGAAAAAATGACATAGTAAAATAAGGCATTAAATCATGAATAGAATTTATTAGTACAGCAAAGTATTAAGGTGTCATGGTATAGCAAAGTCTAAAGCGTGAAAAAAAACTGACATAGTATAGTATGGCAAAAAAATGAAAAAACAACATAGTATAGTTTGGCAAAAAGAGTTAAAGAATGACATAGTATAATAAGGCATAAAAACATCAAAAAACGTCATAGTATAGTAAGGTATAAATACATCATAATATACAGAGTCCTAAATAGTGAAAAAAATGACATAGTATAGTATGGCAAAAAAAATGAGAAAATGACATAGTATAGTATGGCAAAAAACGTGAAAAAATGACATAGTAAAATAAGGCATAAAAACATCAAAAAACGTCATAGTATACTAAGATATAAATACATCATAATATAGAGAGGCCTAAATAGTGAAAAAATGATATAGTATAGTTTGGCAAAAAAAAAAAATCAAAAAATGACATAGTATAGTATGGCAAAAAAAATGAAAAAATGACATAGTAAAATAAGGCATGAAAACATCAAAAAACGTCATAGTATACTAAGATATAAATACATCATAATATAGAGAGGCCTAAATAGTGAAAAAATGATATAGTATAGTTTTGCAAAAAAAAGTGAAAAAATGACAGAGTAAAATAAGGCATAAAAAAATAACAAAATGTCATACTATAGTAAGATCTAAAGATATCATAGTATACAGAGGCCTAAAAAAAGTGAAAAAAATGACATAATATAGTATGGCAAAAAAAGTGAAAAAATGACATAGTATAGTATGGCAAAAAAAGTGAAAAAATGACATAGTAAAATAAGGCATAAAAACATCAGAAATCGTCATAGTATAGTAAGGTATAAATACATCATAATATAGAGAGGCCTAAATAGTGAAAAAAAGGACATAGTATAGTATGGCAAAAAAAATGAAAAAATGACATAGTATAGTATGGCAAAAAAAGTGAAAAAATGACATAGTAAAATAAGGCATTAAATCATGAATAGAATTTATTAGTACAGCAAGGTATTAAGGTGTCATGGTATAGCAAAGTCTAAAGCGTGAAAAAAAACTGACATAGTATAGTATGGCAAAAAAATGAAAAAACAACATAGTATAGTTTGGCAAAAAGAGTTAAAGAATGACATAGTATAATAAGGCATAAAAACATCAAAAAACGTCATAGTATAGTAAGGTATAAATACATCATAATATACAGAGTCCTAAATAGTGAAAAAAATGACATAGTATAGTATGGCAAAAAAAATGAGAAAATGACATAGTATAGTATGGCAAAAAACGTGAAAAAATGACATAGTAAAATAAGGCATAAAAACATCAAAAAACGTCATAGTATACTAAGATATAAATACATCATAATATAGAGAGGCCTAAATAGTGAAAAAAATGATATAGTATAGTTTGGCAAAAAAAATCAAAAAATGACATAGTATGGCAAAAAAAATGAGAAAATGACATAGTAAAATAAGGCATGAAAACATCAAAAAACGTCATAGTATACTAAGATATAAATACATCATAATATAGAGAGGCCTAAATAGTGAAAAAAATGATATAGTATAGTTTGGCAAAAAAAGTGAAAAAATGACAGAGTAAAATAAGGCATAAAAAAATAACAAAATGTCATACTATAGTAAGATCTAAAGATATCATAGTATACAGAGGCCTAAAAAAAGTGAAAAAAATGACATAATATAGTATGGCAAAAAAAGTGAAAAAATGACATAGTATAGTATGGCAAAAAAAGTGAAAAAATGACATAGTAAAATAAGGCATAAAAACATCAGAAATCGTCATAGTATAGTAAAGAATAAATACATCATAACATAGAGAGGCCTAAATAGTGAAAAAAAGGACATAGTATAGTATGGCAAAAAAAATGAAAAAATGACATAGTAAAATAAGGCATAAAAACATAACAAAATGTCATAGTATAGTTAGATCTAAAGACATCATAGTATACAGAGGCCTAAAAAGTGAAAAAATGACATAGTATAGTATGGCAAAAAAAGTGAAATAATGACATAGTATAGTATGGCAAAAAAAGTGAAAAAATGACATAGTAAAATAAGGCATAAAAACATCAGAAATCGTCATAGTATAGTAAGGTATAAATACACCATAAAATAGAGAGGCCTAAATAGTGAAAAAAAGGACATAATATAGTATGGCAAAAAAAGTGAAAAAATGACATAGTAAAATAAGGCATAAAAACATCAAAAAACCTCATAGTATAGTAAGGTATAAATACATCATAATATAGAGAGGCCTAAATAGTGAAAAAAAGGACATAGTATAGTATGGCAAAAAAAATAAAAAAATGACATAGTATAGTATGGCAAAAAAAGTGAAAAAATGACATAGTATAATAAGGCATAAAAACATCAAAAAACGTCATAGTATAGTAAAGTATAAATACATCATAATATAGAGAGGCCTAAATAGTGAAAAAAAGGACATAGTATAATATGGAAAAAAAAATGAAAAAATGACATAGTATAGTATGGCAAAAAAAGTAAAAAATGACATAGTAAAATAAGGCATAAAAACATCAAAAAACCTCATAGTATAGTAAGGTATAAATACATCATAATATAGATAGGCCTAAATAGTGAAAAAAAAGGACATAGTATAGTATGGCAAAAAAATGAAAAAATGACATAGTAAAATAAGGCATAAAAACATCAAAAAACGTCATAGTATAGTAAAGTATAAGTACATCATAATATAGAGAGGCCTAAATAGTGAAAAAAAGGACATAGTATAGTATGGCAAAAAAAATGAAAAAATGACATAGTATAGTATGGCAAAAAAAGTGAAAAAGTGACATAGTAAAATAAGGCATTAAATCATGAATAGAATTTATTAGTACAGCAAGGTATTAAGGTGTCATGGTATAGCAAAGTCTAAAGCGTGAAAAAAAACTGACATAGTATAGTATGGCAAAAAAAATGAAAAAACAACATAGTATAGTTTGGCAAAAAGAGTTAAAGAATGACATAGTATAATAAGGCATTATATCATGAATAAAATGTATTAGTACAGCAATGTATGAATACATCATAGTATAGTGAGGCCTAAACAGTGAAAAAAACGACATAGTATAGTATGGCAAAAAAAGTGAAAAAATGACATAGTATAGTATGGCAAAAAAAGTGAAAAAATGACATAGTAAAATAAGGCATAAAAACATCAAAAGACGTCATAGTATAGTAAGGTATGAATACATCATAATATAGAGAGGCCTAAATAGTGAAAAAAAGGACATAGTATAGTATGGCAAAAAAAAAAGAAAAAATGACATAGTATAGTATGGCAAAAAACGTGAAAAAAATGACATAGTAAAATAAGGCATAAAAACATCAAAAAACGTCATAGTATACTAAGATATAAATACATCATAATATAGAGAGGCCTAAATAGTGAAAAAATGATATAGTATAGTTGGCAAAAAAAATCAAAAAATGACATAGTATAGTTTGGCAAAAAAAATGAGAAAATGACATAGTAAAATAAGGCATGAAAACATCAAAAAACGTCATAGTATACTAAGATATAAATACATCATAATATAGAGAGGCCTAAATAGTGAAAAAATGACATAGTATAGTTTGGCAAAAAAAGTGAAAAAATGACAGAGTAAAATAAGGCATAAAAAAATAACAAAATGTCATACTATAGTAAGATCTAAAGATATCATAGTATACAGAGGCCTAAAAAAAGTGAAAAAATGACATAATATAGTATGGCAAAAAAAGTGAAAAAAAGACATAGTATAGTATGGCAAAAAAAGTGAAAAAATGACATAGTAAAATAAGGCATAAAAACATCAAAAAACGTCATAGTATAGTAAAGAATAAATACATCATAATATAGAGAGGCCTAAATAGTGAAAAAAAGGACATAGTATAGTATGGCAAAAAAAATGAAAAAATGACATAGTAAAATAAGGCATAAAAACATAACAAAATGTCATAGTATAGTAAGATCTAAAGACATCATAGTATACAGAGGCCTAAAAAGTGAAAAAATGACATAGTATAGTATGGCAAAAAAAGTGAAATAATGACATAGTATAGTATGGCAAAAAAAGTGAAAAAATGACATAGTAAAATAAGGCATAAAAACATAACAAAACCTCATAGTATAGTAAAGTATAAATACATCATAATATAGAGAGGCCTAAATAGTGAAAAAAAATGAAAAAATGACATAGTATAGTATGGCAAAAAAATGAAAAAATGACATAGTAAAATAAGTGATAAAAACATCAAAAAACGTCATAGTATAGTAAGGTATAAATACATCATAATATAGAGAGGCCTAAATAGCGAAAAAAATGACATAGTATAGTATGGCAAAAAAAATGAAAAAATGACATAGTAAAATAAGGCATAAAAACATAACAAAACCTCATAGTATAGTAAAGTATAAATACATCATAATATAGAGAGGCCTAAATAGTGAAAAAAATGACATAGTATAGTATGGCAAAAAAAATGAAAAAATGACATAGTAAAATAAGTGATAAAAACATTAAAAAAACGTCATAGTATAGTAAGGTATAAATACATCATAATATAGAGAGGCCTAAATAGCGAAAAAAATGACATAGTATAGTATGGCAAAAAAAATGAAAAAATGACATAGTATAGTATGGCAAAAAAAGTGAAAAAATGACATAGTAAAATAAGGCATAAAAACATCAAAAAACGTCATAGTATAGTAAAGTATAAATACATCATAATATAGACAGGCTTAAATAGTGAAAAAAAGGACATAGTATAGTATGGCAAAAAAAATGAAAAAATGACATAGTAAAATACGGCATAAAAACATCAGAAATCGTCATAGTATAGTAAGGTATAAATACACCATAAAATAGAGAGGCCTAAATAGTGAAAAAAAGGACATAGTATAGTATGGCAAAAAAAATGAAAAAATTACATAGTATAGTATGGCAAAAAAAGTGAAAAAATGACATAGTAAAATAAGGCATTAAATCATGAATAGAATTTATTAGTACAGCAAGGTATTAAGGTGTCATGGTATAGCAAAGTCTAAAGCGTGAAAAAAAACTGACATAGTATAGTATGGCAAAAAAATGAAAAAACAACATAGTATAGTTTGGCAAAAAGAGTTAAAGAATGACATAGTATAATAAGGCATTATATCATGAATAAAATGTATTAGTACAGCAATGTATGAATACATCATAGTATAGTGAGGCCTAAACAGTGAAAAAAATGACATAATATAGTCTGGTAAAAAAAAGTGAAAAAATGACATAGTAAAATAAGGCATAAAAACATAACAAAATGTCATAGTATAGTAAGATCTAAAGACATCATAGTATACATAGGCCTAAAAAGTGAAAAAAATGACATAATATAGTCTGGCAAAAAAAGTGAAAAAATGACATAGTATAGTATGGCAAAAAAAGTGAAAAAATTACATAGTAAAATAAGGCATAAAAACATAACAAAACCTCATAGTATAGTAAAGTATAAATACATCATAATATTGAGAGGCCTAAATAGTGAAAAAAATGACATAGTATAGTATGGCAAAAAAAATGAAAAAATGACATAGTAAAATAAGTGATAAAAACATCAAAAAACGTCATAGTATAGTAAGGTATAAATACATCATAATATAGAGAGGCCTAAATAGCGAAAAAAATGACATAGTATAGTATGGCAAAAAAAATGAAAAAATGACATAGTATAGTATGGCAAAAAAAGTGAAAAAATGACATAGTAAAATAAGGCATAAAAACATCAAAAAACGTCATAGTATAGTAAAGTATAAATACATCATAATATAGAGAGGCTTAAATAGTGAAAAAAAGGACATAGTATAGTATGGCAAAAAAAATGAAAAAATGACATAGTATAGTATGGCAAAAAAAGTGAAAAAATGACATAGTAAAATAAGGCATTAAATCATGAATAGAATTTATTAGTACAGCAAGGTATTAAGGTGTCATGGTATAGCAAAGTCTAAAGCGTGAAAAAAAACTGACATAGTATAGTATGGCAAAAAAATGAAAAAACAACATAGTATAGTTTGGCAAAAAGAGTTAAAGAATGACATAGTATAATAAGGCATTATATCATGAATAAAATGTATTAGTACAGCAATGTATGAATACATCATAGTATAGTGAGGCCTAAACAGTGAAAAAAACGACATAGTATAGTATGGCAAAAAAAGTGAAAAAATGACATAGTATAGTATGGCAAAAAAAGTGAAAAAATGACATAGTAAAATAAGGCATAAAAACATCAAAAGACGTCATAGTATAGTAAGGTATAAATACATCATAATATAGAGAGGCCTAAATAGTGAAAAAAATGACATAATATAGTCTGGTAAAAAAAAGTGAAAAAATGACATAGTAAAATAAGGCATAAAAACATAACAAAATGTCATAGTATAGTAAGATCTAAAGACATCATAGTATACAGAGGCCTAAAAAGTGAAAAAAATGACATAATATAGTCTGGCAAAAAAAGTGAAAAAATGACATAGTATAGTATGGCAAAAAAAGTGAAAAAATGACATAGTAAAATAAGGCATAAAAACATCAAAAAACGTCATAGTATAGTAAGGTATAAATACATCATAATATAGAGAGGCCTAAATATTGAAAAAATGACATAGTATAGTATGGCAAAAAAAATGAGAAAATGACATAGTATAGTATGGCAAAAAAAATGAGAAAATGACATAGTATAGCATGGCAAAAAACGTGAAAAAATGACATAGTAAAATAAGGCATAAAAACATCAAAAAACCTCATAGTATAGTAAGGTATAAATACATCATAATATAGAGAGGCCTAAATAGTGAAAAAAATGACATAGTATAGTATGGCAAAATAAGTGCAAAATTACATAGTATAATAAGACATTAAATCATGAATAAAATTTATTAGTACAGCAAGGTATTAAGGTCTCATGGTATAGCAAAGTCTAAAGCGTGAAAAAAACTGACATAGTATAGTATGGCAAAAAAAATGAAAAAACAACATAGTATGGCAAAAAAAGTGAAAAAATGACATAGTAAAATAAGGCATAAAAACATCAAAAAACGTCATAGTATAGTAAGGTACAAATACATCATAATATAGAGAGGCCTAAATAGTGAAAAAAATTACGTAGTATAGTATGGCAAAAAAAATTAGAAAATGACATAGTATAGTATGGCAAAAAACGTGAAAAAATGACATAGTAAAATAAGGCATAAAAACATCAAAAAACCTCATAGTATAGTAAGGTATAAATACATCATAATATAGAGAGGCCTAAATAGTGAAAAAAAGGACATAGTATAGTATGGCAAAAAAAATAAAAAAATGACATAGTATAGTATGGCAAAAAAAGTGAAAAAAATGACATAGTAAAATAAGGCATAAAAACATCAAAAAACCTCATAGTATAGTAAGGTATAAATACATCATAATATAGAGAGGCCTAAATAGTGAAAAAAATGACATAGTATAGTATGGCAAAATAAGTGAAAAATTACATAGTATAATAAGACATCAAATCATGAATAAAATTTATTAGTACAGCAAGGTATTAAGGTCTCATGGTATAGCAAAGTCTAAAGCGTGAAAAAAACTGACATAGTATAGTATGGCAAAAAAAATGAAAAAAACAACATAGCATGGCAAAAAAAGTGAAAAAATGACATGATAAAATAAAGCATAAAAACATAAAAAAAAACGTCATAGTATAGTAAGATCTAAAGACATTATAGTATAGTGCCTAAATAGTGTAAAAAATGACATAGTATTATAATATGGCAAAAAGAGTTAAAGAACGACATAGTATAATAAGGCATTAAATCATGAATAAAATTTATTAGTGCAGCAATGTATGAATACATCATAGTATAGTGAGGCCTAAACAGTGAAAAAAAACGACATAGTATAGTATGGCAAAAAAATGAAAAAATGACATAGTAAAATAAGGCATAAAAACATAACAAAATGTCATACTATAGTAAGATCTAAAGACATCATAATATAGAGAGGCCTAAATAGTGAAAAAAATGAAATAATGACATAGTATAGTATGGCAAAAAAAGTGAAAAAATTACATAGTATAATAAGACATTAAATCATGAATAAAATTTTTTAGTACAGCAAGGTATTAAGGTGTCATGGTATAGCAAAGTCTAAAGCGTGAAAAAAACTGACATAGTATAGTATGGCAAAAAAATGAAAAAACGACATAGTATAGTATGGCAAAAAAAATGAAAAAACGACATAGTATAGTATGGCAAAAAACGTGAAAAAATGACATAGTAAAATAAGGCATAAAAACATCAAAAAACGTCATAGTATAGTAAGGTATAAATACATCATAATATAGAGAGGCCTAAATAGTGAAAAAAAAGACATAGTATAGTATGGCAAAAAAAATGAAAAAATGACATAGTATAGTATGGCAAAAAAAAGTGAAAAAATGACATAGTAAAATAAGGCATAAAAACATAACAAAACGTCATAGTATAGTAAGATCTAAAGACATCATAGTATACAGAGGCGTAAATAGTGAAAAAAATGACATAGTATAGTATGGCTAAAAAAATGAAAAAATGACATAGTATAGTATGGCAAAAAAAAGAAAAAACGACATAGTATTGTATGGCAAAAAAATGAAAAAAATGACATAGTATAGTATGGTATAAAAAATGAAAAAACGACATAGTATTGTTTGGCATAAAATGTGAAAAATTGAAATATGGTATAGTATGGCAAAAAAATTAAAAAACTATATTGTACAATAAGGCATAAAAACATCAAATAGACACACCACAGTATAATAAGGCCTAAAAAGTTTTAAAAAATGACATAGTTTATTATGGCAAATAAAAGGTGAAAAAACAACATAGTATAGTATGGCAAAAAAGTAAAAAATGATATAGTATAACTAGGCATAAAAACATAAAAAAATGTAATACTATAGTGAGGTATAAAGACATCATAGTATAGTAAGGCCTAAATAGTCACAAAAACGACATACTATATTAATGTATAAAAACGACATAGTGTAGTAAGGCATAGCAACTCATAAAAAGGTCATAGTATTGCAAGGCATAAAAAGTCATAGAAACTTCAAAGTATAGTAAAACATAAAAAGTTGTAGTAGGGAATAAGTTGTCTTAGTATAGTAAGGCATAAAGAATCATAAAAACGTCACAGCATGGTAAGGCAAAAAAAGGCATAAAAAACTTCATAGTATAGTAAGGCATAAAATGTCATAGAAACGTCACAGTATAGTAGGGCATAAAACATCATCATATAATAAGGCATAAAAATGTCAAAAAACATCATAGTATAGTAAGGCATGAAGATGTCAAAAAACGTCATGGTATAGTAATGCATAAAAATATAAAAAAAACATCATAGCATACTAAGGCATGAAAATGTCAAAAAACATCATAATATAGTAAGATATAAAACTGTTACAAAACTTCATAGTATAATAAGGCATAAAAAGTCACAGTGTAGTAAGGCAAAAAACGTCTTAGTAGCTATAGTAAGGCATTCAAAATGACAAAAATGTCATACTACTGTAAGCCATAAAACTTCATAGCATAGTAAGGCAAAAAAATGTCTTAATACAGTAAGGCATTAAAATGTCAAAAAACCTCATAGTATAATCAGGCATAAAAATGTCCGAAAAACGTCATTGTATAGTAAGGCATAAAACTAAAACAAAAAACATCACAGTATAGTAAGGTGGCACATAAAGGTCATAATGCTCACATAAAGGGAACATGCAGTTTGTGTGAGAGTCCTCACATGTTTGCAAAGTTTTCAGCTGCATAATCCTGAGGCCTCACAGATTTACCAGGAGCATGTGTCAAAATGTGTTTATCTTAGGTCAGACGTTGAGATTTGACCTTAATGCTTCATCACCCATTAAGAGCCCACAGAGCTCAATTTTGGGAAGAGATCCAGACAAGCTATTACATACGTTTGCCCTTCTCTGCTCTGTGATGCAGCAGTTTGCTGTCAAGCGCAACTAAAACACACTTGATATAAATCCTCTCAGCTGTCAGACTAACCAGAAAACAGAAAGAGATGAATTATTTGGGATACCATATATTTGTTTTTTTTTTTGTTTCTTTGACCTTTTAGAGCTTCCTTTAAAGGTCAGTCAGAGGGTGTGTGGCTTGCTGTCTTCAATTTGAAAAGAAACTATGACAGGATATTGAACCTGTGTTTCAAAGCTCTGTTGCAAGAACCCAGGGCTCCAGAGTGTGAGTGTGTATATTCTGAAAGTTGTGTCTGAGGATGCACATACTGTACAGTATTATTTACCTTAGCACAATGATTCACCTCTCTGGATTTTACAGTACTCTTGGAAAGACTACAAGAGTGAGTGGCTGTCTCTACGAGGCCTTTCTGCTCCAACCATAGGCATGTTGAAACATTTCTCCTTTGCTTAAATCAACTTTTGGATTGAAGATGGAATTCAGTGTGTTCCTGCCTGCGGCATGTGTCACCTCTGCAGCTATGCTACAAAGTCAAGTTCATGTAGAGAAGACATCACTGACATCTGCTTCTGCAAATGGTATTTTAGCAGGATGGGCGGTGCTGTAATGGCTATGCAAATTAACCAGTGTCAAATATACATTTAAGGTAATTTACTCCCAGTTTATCTGCAATGGTTTCAACAGTATAGTTAACTGCAGATAACAACACAGCAAGTGTTGTGTGTTGTCAGATGGCATCAGCAGCATTTCTTCCGCATTACATTTTTTTGTGTCTCGTTCTTCTCTAATGCATCATTGCTGCTGCAGTAAAAATATCTTATGGCACAGGAAATGCTGTGGTTTCACAAAGTTTCATTGAGTTACTCTAAGCTGCAGCTGGAAGATGCAGTGCATGACCCCGGTAGTGGTGGTTCAGAGATGTGGCTCCATGATCTGTTCTCCGCTTGGATGAAATGGGATGGTGACTGAGTGGGTGGGATGAATAATCCTTTCTCCTCCTTTGCAAACTACTGCAAATGCTAAGGTACCCCCGAGCAAGGCATTTCATTTCCAGGCAAAGGGAGGTGTGCGTTTGTGTGGGCAGGGGGAATTCATAACATTCTTTCATTTACAATGAAAGAGGATCTTGCAAAAAGCACCCGTAACTGCAGTGTGAACCCAAAATACAGAACTGATCTATTCAGGACACACATCAAGAATGAATGAAGAAGCCGAATAAAGTGAAAGTGTTTCAATTCTTTAATGTAAGAAGATTCCTAAGATAGATATATTATGTAGGTAGATAAACTAGCTTTTACCATAGCTTTACAATAATTTAACACAGATCTATGGTATAATAATGTTCAGCATTGTCCCACAACTGTAGAGAAAGTACAAATGTTTACAAACCACTATTTACTTTCATTGTAGCTCTTATAGCTCTGGCCAATATCGCCACCTACTGGATCACTCTATAAAAACTGAAATTGCTGTGAACTAATCATCCGTTTGACCATTACTCACAATTTAAAAAATATTGATATATTTGCCTTGTGTTGTTGTTGTGTGTGTTTATGTATGTAAAAGGCTCAATACATTAATGTAGAAATACTCCATTAAAAGTAAAAGTCCTGCATTCAGAGACCTACTGAAGTACAGAGGTAGTAGTATAGAGGTATTATCCTCAAAATCTACGTAAAGTATCAAAAATAAAAATATTAATTCTGTCAAAAAGTGGCCTTTGTGAGTGATCTACTATATTATTATGTCTGACGTTATTAGATTGTTAATACTGATGCATCAACGTGTGAGCAGAATTTTACATCACATTATATGCATGTGTTTAGTCCAGTGGTCCCCAACCCGGGGGTCCAAATATTTATTTAACTAAAATATATATAAAATTAACACAATACAAACATATAGTGAATATGTAATATAAATGTGAGATGAGACAGTAAAAAATAATACATAAACTAATAATAATAGTAACATGGCATGACAGACAAAAATTTAAGAACAACTTTTCAGCCATCTTGAACAAAAAAATGCCTTCAGGAGAAACAGCACTTTCTGCACACCATAATTCCCCAGTCTGCTGAGCACGCCAACACATACAGTTGTAAAAAGGAGCTTTTCTGCACCGAATATAACAACACAGAGTATCTGTCTGACTAAGCTTTAACAACACATAATGCTATTTTACCAGTGCAAAAATTGTGTTAGGAGGAAGATAATGCAATTGCCAAAGCGCTCAGTTATTACAAAGGATAAAGATGTATTTACATTTTTTCAGTTTCCACCCTGCACTGAGACCTATTTTTGTCAGGGGCGAGATGAATGAAATATATTCCAGCACTGATCATCCACAAAAACCGATGTAAAAAGGTTGGTAAATGAGTCTTCTTTTGTAGTTAAATGTAATGTTTGTGTTTGCTGAGAATGACTGAATGTTATGTACTAGGTTTTATTCCAGGCTAAATTTGATGTTTGTATATTTAAATACAGAGAATACAGAGAAATGAACAACATCAGCTCTGTATTGTAGATTCTGAGTATATCCTTTGTATTGTACAAATAATACTGTATTGTAGACGGTTGTGTTCAGTTGTGTTTAACCCTTTAGTCTTATGCATTCAAAATGTTTTTATTCCTGAAACCACACATTGAGATATGTTAGGTTTGTATCAGTATGACTCATGCTCAACCTTCAAAAATTATTATTAGGATGAAATATGAAAGGGTTTTTAGTTGAAGATGATGTCAGCAGACAAGACAGGAGAAGGGTGAGGACAGGAGATAAACTGGTTAAGACTCAAAAGGAAAACATAGGAAAATAGAAATTTAAAGAGTGAGGAAAACAAATATCCTGCTAGTGCTGTAAGTGCAGTCTGATCAAGGACATCTTAACACTGAAAGGAGGAGGGAAAGATTTTCATGTGAAGTAATGTAATGTAATGACTTTTTGACTTTTATGGTGAAAAGCATGGCCAATGAAAGGAAATGAAAAGGAATTGATGGAAATAGAGAAATTAATGAAGCAATTAAACTGAAAAATTAGAGGAGGAAGAATGGAAAGTAGGCAAGACAAAGAGAAGGGCAAGAGACGGAAGAGAGGTGGATGAAAGATAAAGAAAAGCCCTAGGGAGTGAATGAGAGAAGAAGAAAATGTCTTGAGACTGGAAGAGGCAGCTGAAGATTAAAAGGTAGAAAGAAACTGAGAGGACATTTCTTCTTCATCTGAGATAAGGGTGATAATAAAAAAAGAAGGTAAAGTACAGATACAGAGTTTAGAGCTGTACATGGAGATTTCAGGAGATCTAATTTACAATATATTTATTAATAATAAAACTTTTTGAATTGTCAGAAAGTGAAGCGGCTGTTGAGCTAATAAAAACTGATCGCGGGTCTAAGGAACACTCAGTTGGTGGGGGGACAGACTTTAGTCAAAGCCTCTGAACAGAAGTTTAACGAGACGCCTGGTGAGATCAGAGCTGAGACCCCTGCGGATACTCCTGCTACCAGGCTGCTTTCAGCTGGCTCAGGGGGACTCTGAAAGCTATAAGGGAACCACTGAAAGGGCTTGAACCTTCTGGAACCCAAAGTCATTGTTTTTCCTTTTATCTGGGTCTATGACAAAAAATAATTAAGTGTGGAATATGACTGAAATTTACTTGGAAAATCTTGTGGTCAACAACAGAAGCAGATTAGTCTATTATCAATCATTGGAGAGGGCTAAGTTAAGATAATTCTAACAATGTCAAAATGTTACTGTTTTTAGAATTGCGTAATAAGATTTAAAACTTTTTACAAAGATTAGTGGTTTGAGAACTCCTATCAAAATCTTATATTTTATCACCAGTAGAGGACAGCATAGGATCAATGAATAGTAAGTGTGAAGCTGCACATAGTGCAGTAGGTTTTACTGCTCTGAATATTCATATGTACACCGATGAGGCAGGTGAACACAGGTTAAAAAAAACAACTTTTATTGCATATTTAGCTTCAACACATCTAGAAATGAGAGTTTCTCAAAACTGAGGAGATTACAAAAAACTGAGGAGATTAAAATGAAATGAGTTTCTGATTTGATTTAGAAAAATCCAGATATGTCAAGTCACATTGGACATGTGACTTTATGTCACAACCTCATTATTTTAAAAACTGCATTAACATGCATTTTTTTTTCATTATGAGTTTCATTTGTGCTCATAATATGGCAGCTGATAACAAACACCAGCATGAAAGTGGAGGAGGAGGAGGACAGTGCAGCACCTGCAGCAACTGAGGGAAACCCACGCAAAGACCAAACCCTGGACCCTAGTGTTGATAGCAATTAAAATGTCATTTTTCATTTACATTATCTAAATAAGTCACAATAGGTGGTGTATCACACACAGTTAACCTCTCAAATCCATCCCATGACACTTTCTGAATGTTGCAGTAAATTGCTGCAGCAGTGAATATTTCAGCCTCAGTTTGGTTCACTTCATTCTGATTGATTGGCTCTGCCCAGCCTACAGGGACTCTGCCATTGGTCATAACTGCACAGGCTTTCAGGTGCCATTTCCGGTGGAAAGGCTCTACAGCTGACCAGCAGTATCTCATATATTTAAATAAATTTACATATTTGTAATGCACATGTAGATAACATGACTGAAACCACTCAGGTCTGACTGGGTTCACTCGTGCTTGCAGAGGCTATGGTGAGAGAGTTAGATAGCAAGATTCATAACTCATTTATCTTCAATGTGTGTTTATATCTGGATTATATGTGCTGAATCCATGTGAAATCCATATAGGATTTCCATCCTTTGCAACTTGCTATGTTTCTAACAGTTGGGCTGTTGCCGGTACAAATGATGAGAAATTTTGTTTTGGATTTTCATCGTGGTCCAAAAACAGCTACCTCGGCATCTTGTTTCCTCGCAGGATCTCCCATGGCTCAAATGCTTTACCCTGTCGGGTATTTAGAGGTCTGCGTTGAGTATTCTGCACCTGTGCCAGCTTCAGGGGTCCTGCTTCAGGCTCTTTGATGTGTATGTGAGGACAGGCGAAATGCAAAACGGACAGCCACAACAGCTGCTCCTCTCCCCCATGACCACCACTTCCCGGACTACGGAGGGCTATCCTGAAAGCCCAAAAACCTACACACACAGACACACACACACAAATGCAAGTGTCTGCGTGGGGTTAGCCAACAGCACAAAAACAGTGGGAGAGTGTTTGACAGAGAGCATAGTTCAGAATTCATATTGCTGCAGAGCATTAAACTCCCCTGTCTGAGCAAACTCATGTACAGAGATAACTGATTTCACAATGCCTGTAGTAGTGTAGTAGCATGTTGTCATAGGTTTGACAACTAGCATGTGTTTGAGCATGACGACCTTTAGTTTTTATACAACACTTTTATGAAAATGCTTTCCATCTTCAATCCAAAAAAAAACTAGGTTTTACCTTGTGAGATGATGGCCAAAACTATTAAAAGCAAAATTCTTGTAATAAACAAAATCATCCCTTAAAGGAGCTATTTCTAAGATTTGCTATTGAAACATAGCCAACATTAGCATTAACAGCTGTTTACTTGCCAGTCTAGAAGAAACGATGTAACTTCAGCATCAAACTTCATTCCTTTACTTGCCAAGTGCTGTCTCCAGCTGTGGAAAGCAACACTTTTGTTTTGACTTTATTTCTCTCACTTCTTTTCCTCTACTGAAGGTTGCATTCCAATTAGCTAGCCCCAGCCCAGTTGGCCCGTCTCGACCCTTTCCGATACCGAGTCACTGTAGCGTCCAATCTGCTTTGAAGAAGTACACTGCTCAGAGGACATGTTTTAACCTTTTCTCTTGTAAACACAACGATGAATCGGCAAGACTGGAGAGTCAACAACTGTTAATGCTAACTCTGGCTATGTAGCAATAGCAAAACTTACAAGTAGCTCCTTTGCTGTCTGTACGGACAGCTACTGCATGTGGAAACTGTTTCCTATCTCCTCTGTGGATTATGTACTTACTGCTAAATTGCTTTCTTATCTTTGCCACTGTCTCTCTTGGGATGACATTTCATTTTTTTCTATCTCTACATCTGTTTGTCATTTCAGTGGTTTTGTTCTGTGGCTGCCGACTCCTCTATTTTCAGTTTGCCTGTTTGTCTCTAACCATGTGTATCTGTCTATTACAGTAATCTGTCACTTTCTGTCTATTTGTTTCTCCTCTTACTGTATGTATGCTCTCTTCCTATAAACCATCCCACTGCAAGTTCTCAGCTTTGTAAGCACTTCCTCCAGTCTTTAATATTTTAGTTACAGAGTGATTGATTGGTTCTGCCTGGCCCATCTGGAGACTCAATCAGTGAGTCTGCCATGTGTCAACTATAGAAGAAGCTCCATGAATGATACAACTATTTTAGCATTTTCAGAGAGACTGAATCTATAAATTCATAATTTTCTATTTTACTAAACATTCAATATTACTAAATTAAACATCTTATTGGTCTGTTAATCTTACCAAACAGGATGCACAGCTATAAAGTGACCCATTCCTGCCGCACTCGCCTGTGGGTGCAGGTGCTCTCTTGGTGGCTGCTGAGCCACACCAGTTAATTAATACCACTCGAGTGTGTCAAGAAGAGGGAAGGAAAACTGCTGCTGTTGGCAGAAATAGAGATTGAGTAACTTTTTAAACTTTTAAACTTGATTTCACCTCAAAATAGAGTTAAGTTTTTGGGTCTGCATCATTTTTGTCGGGGTTCATCCGCAGGCTTTGGGTGGAATAAACGACAAACAAATAAAGATCCACACAAAAACCTTCATAGATATGCACATATTCGTGCCTGTGCATTGTTGTGACATTACTTGAGTGTGTAATATACTGGAACTGTAACTAAGGTGTACATTTGTGGCGTTCATTGTGTGTTTACGTGTGTGTGCATGTTTGTGGTTGGGAATCTACCAACTCGACAGGCCTGACATCCTGTTGACTTTGATCTCTGAATTAGTCATATCTGAGCTGGTGCATATTTTTGCATTATGTTACATTACTTCTCTGATTCTCTTTCCTTAAACACGACATACTGTATAATCCTCGGCCAACAAAACTGTTCATTAATACACTTAATACACTGTGTGTGTGTGTGTGTGTGTGTGTGTGTGGTGTTTGTGGTGTAATTGACACAATGTGCTTTGCATTCCCGGTGAACAGCAGTGACCATTACAAGAGAAAACATGCTTAAGAACATCAGAGAGATGGAGAACATCTCCCAGTTGGTGTCTGCAAGCTGTCATGTTACCTTCATCTGTCTTCAAGCCCGGGCTCTGTTTCAATGACACTAAATAATTACACACTCGGCCCTCACAGCTGCAAGACTGAGTACTCTAAATAATCTATCCTGATATGAATTCATGTGACCACACTTGGCCGATAAAGTCATTCAGATTTTTTTTTAATTTTTCTACAAAAATATTTTACATTAGAAAACACAGCTTAAAATATACACAGCCCACTTGGTTATGCAATACCTGCAGAACCTTTCAACTCAAATATATCAGTCTATAGGTAAATATATCTTTACAGCAAGAATAAATCCAGGGGCCATGTTGTGACTCTTGTCTTCAGAAGGAGCATGGGGTGTGAAGGAAATTGTCCAACAGTCACAAAAAGGCTCTATGAACTCTATAACCTGATCAAAGCAATGTCAAATAAACAGGAATATTATTTCATCTGAATTTGAGACAAAAAATACAAATAAACCAAGAGCAGGGAATGCTTCTGACCCGGAGGTGAAAATAATAAACCCATGGAAATATGTTATGTAATATAATATGGAAGTATGCAGCAGGTTCCTCAATTCGGAGTACAGTTGAGGGATTTAGGCAAGGAAACTGGTGCTGAGTTCATCCATCTACTCATCCATGCATCTGTCTAGCTGTCACAGTAAGAAGTTTTCACACTGTCTGCAAGAGTCAAAGCCAAGACATTCATGCTTATCACAAGCACTTTAGTCGAGCAAGGTCAGACCTTACATTAAACCTGGATGGATATGTGTGGATTCTGGGGTTCATTAACAGGTCAATTCCCCAGTTTACAAAAAAAAATTCTGACGGTATATCTGGTGGTATATCCTGCAGTGCACATAGTTCAGGGTTTATTTCCCCAGTTTTTGAGACATCCAATAATAATGGAGGTGAATGAAAATTGTCCATTTGAGTGCTGTGGATTATCAAGAGTATCACTGATATTGTTTTCGCACAGGCACATTACTGTTAAGTTTTTCAAATGATATTTTTCAGTGTGTAGAACAGCACAAACAAAATTCGATCCACCTCCATGTATTGGGGTAGGGTTAGAAACTGTTAGATGAAAGATGAACCATTTGAACGGCTAGATACCACCAGAGGAAAGTGGGAAAATACATCTTTTGTACTTTTAAACTAATTTTGGTGAAACGACCTTGTAATAAAACTTCTGCTGTAATTTTATAAAATAGGCAACAATGTGTGTGTTGGATTGTTGTTCACCTTTGCACCTGCCAACAACCCAGGATGCCTTTCAACTGCTTGTATGTGAGCCTTTGCTGCTCATAAGGAGAAATAATCACTCACCCTTTTTTGGTGCAGAGATGAGGCAGTTCAACCATTCAGTAATAACTCTGTCAAGCATTATGAGTGGGTTGATGCCTATAAGGACTACATTAGTTGGCTCCGATGACCAAATGGCATGTAAAATAAATAACAGCAAAATTAGAGCAAAAAGATACCAAATTATATAATTAAAACAAAATATTCCAGTCGTTGGTTTTACTGGGTGTCTACTGGCCCTCCACCAATCAGCTCAGGAACTTTGTCCCATGCTTTGGCATCATAGCAGTTCAGAGCGGAGGGCTAGCGAAAGCGTCCAGAGTGGCGGCAGGAGCCAGATGGGAGATGGGGAGGGGCGGACGCCCAAAGGCGAGGCGGTGTCAGAGGTGCAGGAGCAAACCTCGTATCCATTCTCTGCGTGGTCTGGGTGAAGGTGCCCGTTGATTCTCGTCTCTGTGCTTTTGGGCTCTGTATCTGGAGAGTCCGACTGCATCTCGGTGCACAGCAGCCAGTCCTTAGCGATGAGGCGGGGGTATCCTGGCTCCACCTCCATGTCACTGCCCGGCACTCGCCAGTATTCCTTCCCCTTGAAGAAATAGGACGAGCCTTTGGGAGAGGGCAGAGGGTTGACATTAGTATCTGTGTGCATCATAGGACAAGACTGTATACTTCATTATTCATACAAGGTGCAGAATCGTCTTTGCTCTCATCTGATACACACAACAAGCACAGAACACATAAAAGATCAAGAGCCTTAATTTCGTGAACCAGTGATCCAGAGTGGGAAGTGTTTACAGTATGTTTGGTGCTTTCACACTGTTATTACCCCACCTCAACTGTTTGAGATGCAGTGAGAATAATTTTATTGCGATTACAGAAGATACATATCAGTGGCTGTGTATAAGCACATCCATCATACAAAATCATAATTCTATTCAATATACTGTAACAGTTGTGTTTCACACTTGTGAGTTTTGGACAGGAGAGTCCACGTTAGTTCAGAAACCAGCATGGATTTTTTTTCTGAAGCATAACATCTTAAAATTTTGGACAACGAATAGTTTTTTTCTAGTTTTTCTCTAACAGTTCTCTGACTCTGTACAAAATAGTATGATTGGTTCAGTATTGTTTCCTGTAAAAGTTTTATTTTTACCTGCGTAACCTCCAGCTACACTCTCCTTGCTGAAGAAGAATACTCTGTCTCAAGAAAATACCATTTCACAGACTCAAAGCTGCACTTTGCTCAATGTGCTCACATAAAAATGGAGCCCTTAGTCTATTGACACAAGACTAGTGTAAAACTCAAAAAAAAAAAAAAGAGAATTGAAAAGCATTTGGTGTTCTTGCTGTTTGGTCGGTAGGCTCCATTCTTTCCATATAAAAGTAATAACTAATCTGGCACACTTCAGTGTAACCACTCATCATGAGTTTAATTTTTTGGTTGGTGTTGGGTATTGTGGGACTATGATGACGCAACGAGGGACTCTGATGGATGATGTGATCCAATTTTAAGGTGGCAGATGCAGCCTGTGTAAACTTGGATTGGATCTTGTGCAGAAAAGCTGGGTTGTAGCCAATAACTTTGCTAGCGATAGCTGCAAGATTGAGCACCCACACTGGAAGAGACTGAATAATTGAACAGTAGCAGCAGCGTGCACAAACAATCCTTGAAATACACTCTTCCAGTAGGAGGTGTATTTTGTTTTGCCAATTAGAAAAATTTAACTGGTTAAAATTTAATAACATTTATTATATGTTCACTTACACTCTATGGAGGACAACAAGTGTCATGGAAATTAAGTGTCATTAATTAATAACTAACTGTCTACTAAATATAGAAATTTGTTAAAAATTAATGTTTTTATAAATTACTATCTAATGTAGTAATTATACGAAATTAAAAGTAATTAATTGGCAATTGCCTGGTAAGTCGTATGCAGACGTGTAAAAAGGGGGATAATCATGGTGGGTGTTGAAATTGAGGTTGTCTCCAATGGTGCAACACTCTTCATTTCACTGGAAATGTCCCATAAAAATCTTGATATATCAGTGTTGGACATTTTAAGAGAGTGAAAGCCAAGGCAAAAATCCAATTATGTTCTTCTAGGTCCCTAAACAGTGTAGGAAAAGATAGCAAGGTATTCAAATCAATTCAATTCAATTTTATTTGTATAGCGCCAAACCATAATATACATTATCTCAAGGCACTTTACAGGGTAAGGTCGAGACCTTACTTTATTTTAGAGAGAAACCCAACAGTTCCCACAAAGAGCAAGCACTCGGCGTCAGTGGGGAGGAAAAACTCCCTTTTAACAGGAAGAAACCTCCAACAGAACCGGGCTCAGGGTGGGCGGCCGTCTGCCTCGACCGGTTGGGTTTAAGAGGAGAAAGAGGGGTGGGGGAGGAGAGAGAGAGACAGAGAGACCATGGACAGCAGTAAACACTGTTGATTGTTAATTGAGTGAAATTAATAACAGTTATAATGGTGTTATCGCATCTGCTGTTAATCATTAATTGTTTTAGTGGAAATAATCATACTAATACTTAAACTAGTGTTATCAATAATACTAATAAATAATAATGATAAGTGTTGTGGTGGCAGATCTGGATCGTGCTGCTCCAAAAACAGAGATACCTGCAGAATGAGGGCAGAGAGAGAGAGAGAGACACACACAGAGAGGAGAAGCACAAACTACGGGAGAGAAAAAACTAACAAAGTTAGTGACATGAAGTAGTACTATATAAATGGAGAAGGCGAGAGAGTGTGTGCTCAGTGCATCATGGGAATCCTCCAGCAGTCTAGGTCTAAAGCAGCATAACTAAGGGATGACTCACTTGAGCCAGAGAGCACAGTTTTAAGCCTGATCTTAAGGTATGAGGCGGGTGTGACTTTCTAACAAATCAGAGAGCTTATTACAACCCATGACTTATTTGCATCATCTAAAAGTGTCATGCAAGGGCTAAATGGAGAATCTAAAAGGACAAGCTAAATGATAAGAAAATTGAATAACTCATAGGAGAAAAAAAGCGGCGGGTAAATTGAAATGCAAATGGGAAAGAAAATTGCCTTTTTAAATGCCTGACTAAAATCTATATTCTTAATTCAATCTGTGAATCCAGTTGTCTATTTCTCTTTATAAATTGCATTTTAAATAGAATTTAAAATTTCATAATTTATTTATCAATTCATGAATGTGTTTTTAAATTGTGTACTAGTACCGTTTTATGTTGTTTTTGTAAACCTTTTTTAATTTCAACTATCTATTAACGGATTACTATTTCATTTGTATATTCTCTTCATAAATTCCTCTTTTTAATTGCACATTAAAATATCAAATAATTAATTATTGTAATTTAGCATATTCATTTATAGATTAATATATTTGTAAACAAATATGATGCACATTTTTTATTTTACAATTAGTTCATAATTAATGAACTGCCAGCACACATGTCCTATTTGAAGAAAAAAATAAGTAAAACAGGCCAGAATTACAAACATAAATGAGGTTTATACATACAGCAAATTTAATGTAATTTTGTAACATCTGTGGGTGTATTGGAACAACACAGATCACAGCAATCTTGACACCTTGATCATTACTGCCCCCCCCCCCCCCACCCCCCACAGAATACCAAATAGGTACTGGCAGAATAAAAGAAAAAACTACATGCTACGTGCTTCTGATAAAATACCACTTTGTAGGAACAAAGCCTCCAAAATGCATCACGTGTCACTTTGAAAAACAGGTTCAGTGTTCATCAGAAGTGATAACTTTAATGATAACAACAGTCTCCTTTGTGCTTAAGTGCTCGACACAAGAAATCTATAAAAACTAATCTTTTACTGTCATATTATACAGGGATGACCCTCACATCCATCAGGTGTTGAAGGAAATGAGACAATGAGATGAGAGGAAATACGAATGAAAAGACAGAGAATGATCAAAGTCAAATGAACTGTACCCTGAGTGTAATACTTTAATACTATATTTGTGAACACCACGTTAGAGCATCATTTTCTAAATAAAATAAATAATGCAGGAATGATGTAGCAATGTGTTGTGCAATGTGCAAACTTATTGCTTTACGGAGGCAGCTTTTTGCTCTACATTGCTATGGCCTTGATAATATATGCCAAATAATGTATTCCAAATACGGTCTTCAAGTAAATGTTTTTGTTGCTCTTTTGGTGTTCTCCTTATCCATCTATCACTACAACTGAAAGACCAAGCCCTTAGGGCTGAATGCCAATGACAGTTCCCAGATTTATGGTAATGACAGAACATGTGACCGAGTGCAACAGTGTTTTTGGACCACAATGGAGCTCTTTGGCAGAGAGGGATATGCCATGTCAGTCTTTGGTTACACAGGCAATTCTCTGTTAGTAGGATCAATTCATTGTTGGTTATGGTCATTTCAGGGGATTTGCTGACTGTAAGACAACTACAGATATCATCAGCCTTATCTTTGAAAGGAAAACTTGAAACTCCATGAACTGTAGCTGCAGAAATGTTTGTCTCAGGTGGTTTACTCAATGGTCTCTCATTTCCTCCAAACATTGCCATTGTAAAAGCAACTCGGGGGACTGTTTAAGTTCAGTTTAAATTCAGTCTCCTTTTGATAAATAGGCCAGAGGCCCTTGAAAATGTCTAAAGTTTTAAACCCTATGTTCTAAAATTCCTAGTAAGAAAGAAAAGGTGGATTCACTTCTCGGTTCTACGGTTACAGAGGTTATAACTTTGACTCTGCAGATGTGACTACTGTTATGTGAACTTCCTCTACAGGTTAAAGATAACATTCATGCCCGAGAAATGTCATTTTCATCCTTATGACTAAAAAGCTTAACTATTCCTGGATGCCATACTGGTGTCAGCAGCTACGATCATTATCACCATTACAGCTACATTAATACCCTTAATGCCTCTTTTTCCCTCCACAGCAACCATTCGCTATGGTTTTACTGCCTTTCCCTCTCTCTCTGTGATTTCTCTATTTGTCCTCTGAGTCAAGCCATCTATCTTTCTAGCACCTCTTATTTTTCGTTCCTTGTCTTTATTATCTTTGTCCTCAGGTGTCCCCCTCTTGTCTGGATTCACCTTCTCTTCCTCTTTTCTCACATCCCTCCCACTCTTTCTGTTCTATTTTCATAACGAGATGTCACTGTATCTCCTCTCTTCTTCTCGCTGTCATATCACTCTTTTCCCTCCCCCTGTCTGTTTCTCTCTCTATTCATCCTGGGCTGGTGAAACAAACAGAGAACAGGCTTTGATGTGGCTCCAGTTCCCAGGCCCCATGGTCTTTCTAAGTGCACTTGTGCATGTAGGTTTCCAAGTTTACCCTTCCAGGCTCTGTGGTGATAATGGCCGGGGGTGAAGTGGAGTGGGGACTGTGCAATTGGCCTCATCTCTCTCTCACACACACACACACACACACACACACACACACACACACACACACACACACACACACACACACACACACACACACGCATGTGCAAACACACATGTTGGTGCACACATCAAAGAGCTTGGAGCAAGACCTCTGAATCTACAAGCTCAGAAGACAGAACACAAACCACTAAACACCTGACAGGGAAAGAGCTTCCTTGTATTCACATGCTGTAGGGGGGGATTAGGGACATCCTGGCTCCCCCTGAGAGTGGTCTCGAATATCAGGACTCAATAGCTGTTATTTTTAGGGTATTTTTAAAATCTAGCACCACCCAGAGCCAAATACACACACACACACACACATACACATCAGCCCAGCAGCAGAAATGTTGCACAAATTTCCTCAAAACAAATGGAGTATGACTAGACTATTTTACACCTCTCATCAACATGCAAACCTGATCAGATGAGTGTGGCTATGATGCTTTGATGGAAGCAGGCGTTGTGACCTTGACACTCAGCTGCTACAGTGGAGCTGCTCATTGTGATTACACTGGGTTAGCTCCAAGGTTTGAATGTGTTTGACTGTGTGAATGTGAAGCCGAGTGTTGGCAGAAAGGACCATGTGTGCCACGTCAAAATAACAGATAAAGGTTTAAAAAAATATTTTGACACATGAAAAAACCAAAAAAAAAAAAAAACCCCAAAAAAACAATCAAATGCAAATGTGCCTCTAATCTACATACTGCAGCTATGCCAACAAAAAAAATTGTGCATAGATGCAACCAGGGACTGCCAAAATAAAATAAAATAAAAATAAAAATAAAATGTAATAACAGAACATACTGTAAGAACGATAATGAAATACAGAATATATTTTCTCAGGTGGAATGTCTTATCTACGAGCGACAGAAGTTAATTCAATAAATTAACTATTATTATTAATAAATAATAAAATTTGAATTCAAACATTTCTTTACTGCATGTTTCTGTTGATTTGTGCTTTGCTGACAGTGAATATAAAATATATCTGATTGATGAGATGCTGGAAGTCATATTAAGTGTGTATTTCTCATTACATACTTTAAATGAAGATAATAATGAACATGCTGATAAACAAATAACTTTGCTCAAATGAGGTGAAAAACCCTGTATTCTAACTGAAACATCAATATAATGAATGACTGTACAAAGTTTTGTGCCAGTGTATTTGGTAAACGTTGAGATATTACATAGAATAAGTTCAAACCTGCTGCTGGAAAGAGAAAATGTCAGTTGATCACGAAAGTTATTAGGATTAATTCCCTGGGCAGTATGGATATCTGTCCCAAATGTCATGGCAATCCAGCCAATAGTTGTCAAGATATTTCACAAAAAAGCCAAAAACATTAACGTCATGGTCTTGTGCTAAAGGAAAAGTCACCAAAAAATATGTGTACAAAATGTGATTGAAATTCCTCCAACAACTGTAGTATTTCAGTCTCGACTTAAGTGATGGACTCACATTTCCACGCCTAGAGTCATGCCGCTAGCATGGCTTTAAACTACAATGTTCTACTACTCCTAGGAAGTTGCCTCAGAATAATAATTTGAGCCTGTACAACTTTATTCAAGGCTTGAAGCTGCATGTTTGCTAACTTGCATAATTGTTCCACCCTCGTCTCATATTTCTCGCTTAGTTCATTCCTCTCTGAGGATTTCCTCTGAGAAGGATATTGCATGGTCTTGCCTTAGGCACCAGAAATACCACAGATACCAGTGGTCTGATACTCTGGTGGAGTGTTTCAGCTCTATTTTTCTCTGAGAAATATAATAATTTATCGCTGGAAGAAACAGACAGCGGTGATTCATCATTTCACCATTGAATGTAATCAATCAGAGTGTCTTTATAATTAATTTTTTAATCAAAATGGAAGAGGTCAAAATATCTCACTGGCTTCCTTCTACACACCTTTCCACTCACAGTGAAAGATCTCTTTTGGTGGTAGAGTTGTGATCATTTATTTTGTGGAATTTCCAAAAATTAGCAAGACAGCTTTATTATGACAAGAAGTTTTTTTGAAGAATCCGCCATGTTTTTGAACAGAGAAAGACCAAGAGAGAGACGACTACTTTTGTGTTAGTCTATAAACTTACCATCTTCACATATTGTGTGTGTATTTTATATTTGACTTATGTTTCATTGTAAAGCACTTTTTCAGCATGTGCTGTAAAAAGGTGTCACATAGTAACATTTACTTACTTATTTTACTTTTAGCTCAAGACAGAACATCTTAGGTTCTAATCCAGAAAAGGCCGCAGTATACGTCAAACAAGCAAGGTCATGTGACCCGTCTTCCAACCACACCAATGGGCTAAAGTGTCAAACCCTGCCAAGTTTCTCACGTCTGTACACCTCATCAATTGCAGCATAAAGTGGGCATTATTTTCAGATTGTCTGCTTTGGAAAGTCAAGAAAACATGTTAGACACTGTTTAATGACCTGACAAGCAAATTATCTGAAGCATATTGGCACCTTAAGCCCCAAAACAAAGCTTTTAATTTCAACTTTCACCTTTAGTCTCAAACTTTAGACAGTTTTAGTGTCAGTAGGTCAAAGGATCTAGAAGACAACATTGGAGTTGTCTTTTGCACGACCCATGTGGAGCAGGTAGAACCAGGTACCAGTAAAAGAACTACATCTCCCAACATTTCTGGGAGTACCTGGCTATTTCCTAGGAGACACTAGAGGAAAAATCTAAATTTCTAAAGGAAGAAACTATGGGCTCATTAAGAGGAAGGAAATTTGAAGGATTTGTCAGTATCATATTTCATTTTCATGCCAATCATTACTGTGGATGAAATCTAATCTCTGCATGTTTGAACAATAGAAGAGTGTTGCTTTCTAAGGCTCCTCACCATCAGACCACCTCATGGCGTCGTCCAGCTGTGGTGGCAGCCCCTTCCAAAGCGTGCTGTCTTTAGGGTAGCCCAGGTCCATTCGCCTCAGGTGGTCATCGTAGCGCCAGTAGCGGTTGTCCTTGAAGAAGTAGGTTTTGTCATTGTGTAGCCAAACAAAGGCTGCGTCTATGCCTTCTGAAGGTAGGCCAAAGTCACTGATTGGACGAGGGTAACCTTCCTCCACGATATTGTCTTTAAACACCCAGTACTTTAGACCTGGAGAGGGTGGACAGAGAAAATCTACTTAACAAACTATAGTTTTAAACATCACTCATAGCAGACAAGTGTATCCATTTTAGATGATGCATTTAAAAAGACAAGAGACCTGTAAAATTTGTAAAGGACACTCTCTTGAAATAAACATAAAAGATTTACACATATTTTTGATATGCAGCCAGAGACGAATGTTTCCTGCCAGGAAGACTGTTTTAAGTTTCATCAAATCATGCCCTTGTTTCTGCCCCTCTGTTTTTTTTAGTTCAATTCATGCCTCTTCTGCCGAATCTCACATAGAGAAAAAAATGCCACAGTTTCCTTCAGAGTCCCAGCCACATTGTAAGGAAGCTGCGAACTGTCTCTTTTCTTCAGGCCTCTTTATAGTGTGGATGAATCACGTTTTAAAAAAAGTCAGTGGGTCGTCAGCAGTTTTTAAAAAAATGTTCTGGATGCACTGTCACTTGAAATACAGTATGTACTAAACTGTGCATATTTTAACCATCATATTTATTTAAAAACTCATTCCATCATTTACTTGTGACAGAAAGAGAGAGGAAAAAAAATAAAACGTGTGACTTCAGATGTTCACCAACACTATTGAACTAGACTAAATAATCATTCCAAGATTTGATTACCAATTGGACTGCAGATTTATTTCTTTTTGATACTGTACCTTTGAAAAAGACTATCTTGTGGTCTCCAGGTCTCTCGTACACAGCGTCCACACTGTCCAGATTTGTTGGGAGGCCCCTCCAGAAGCGATGGATCTGAGCCGGACGCAGAGACACCAGGTGCTTCTCTCGAGTTAGTCGCCAGAAATACTTCCCTGTGGGGAGAAGGACAGGTTTGAGTTAAGAGGACCAGCGTTATTCAGGTTGCTGGCAATGAATATTAATGGCTCACATGGCTTTTTTAATTCATTGGCCATGAGGAAACTTAAAACAGTGCAAATGTGAACAAACCTTAAGAAGAATACGATGGTTCATGCTGTCATTGGGTCATTTGTGTATAAAGAAATTTTATCAATAGCAACTTGCCCTTTGAATCTTTATCAAAGCATGAACTGTTTCCTTTCTTCAACAGTTTTCCATGGTCATATCTACCTTCAGCAGACTTTTACCCATATGGTACATTTCAGAACATGTTCAAGGCTCACTGAAAATGAGGGTTTACATTCTCTACAAAAAAAAAAAAAAAAAAAAACACATTACGTGAATGCCAGACAGTATTCATATAACAGGCTGAATCAAATCAATGTCGGAAAAAAGAACATTGAGAAGACAAAATGATTGTAACAATGCTCTGTAAAACTTTTAATTTAATCTCTTGTAAGTTATAAAAAGGATAAAAAAAAGTGGTTTACAAAATGTCAGTTAAAGTTCAGTAAACTTTGTTAACACGTCTGCTGCTGAAGGTATGCGAGCCTGCTTCTTGTTTCTGTTGTCAGTGAGGCTCGGGGTGATCCTTCCAGAGGGGAAAGCATGAAAGCCTGATGTAATTTTTGGACTGCAGTCTCTCAGCAGGGCTCAACTGGCTCAGTTGGGTGTCTACGGCTGAACCCCCCTCCCGCTCCCCGCCCTCATCCTGTTTCCCTCTCTCTGTCCTTCCTTAATTTCTTCTTCCTCCTCTTACGTCCGCTCATATAGCAATTTATTTTTATTTTTCCCCACACAGCTCTGTAGCTTTGCGTCCGTCTTTCTCCCTTTGTGCCGCTGTACCTTTGAAAAAGAAGGCCTCCCCTCGTATCTGGGCCACTGCATCAAAGTGACTGGAGCATCTGTCTGGGGCATCTCGCGCCAGCCTGAGAGATGTGAAGAAAGTAGGAGGAGAGAAGATTGTAAAAAGAGGGAAAAATAACTTCTTACATAAAACTGGACATTTATAACATTTAAATCTTTAAACAGCACAAAGAATGTTGTGTCCGACTCCTATCATCTAAAATGACATATTACATACACTATGTATGGGAAAAAAAATCATATCACATAAATTCTATTAATAGATGTTTGCTTTAAATGAGATATGAGTTCATCCACTTCATCATCTTTTTATGCATCCAGATTTTATTCACACTTCTCCTGTCATCCGCTGTGACTGGAAGGATGAGTCTGTGAAACCAGGCAAAACAAAGGAGGAGATGCTCTCACGTTGACAGGGTGAGGTCCCTCATTTATCCCAGAGGCTTATAAGTGATTTAAAGCACTGATGTGGTCGGCCTGCCAATGGTGAAGCCATTAGCACCACGGGGCTGTGAGCGGGAGCCCGCCAGGCCTTATATTACCAACAAAGAGCTCTATTAACACTATTCACTGCCTAGTGGTCAGTGTTGGTACCCTTGTCAGGACCTAATCCAGCTTTTTTTTTTTTTTTTTTACATATCATGACCTAATGGAGTCAGTGGGAAATGACTAATGAAGCCAGTGGAGGTCTGAAACTAGAATTCAAACGATGGCTTAAGTTCCCACCACTGCCTTTTTAGCTAAGACAGCTAAGACACAAGTAGTGGTACCTCATTGTTTCCTGACGTGTGTGTGTGTGCATGTGTATGTGTGTGTTTTCTTGTGAATCTAATTTAAATTGCAGGTCTTCAGAATGAAGATATTTTTTGGTTGGACCTCTTGGGGACCACTTTAAGATGAGTGCTTGGTGGTTTGGGTGTGTGCGGCTGTACGTGTTTATGTACATTCAAAATACATAAATGGACAAAATTAAGTCTAATTATCCTTTATAATCTAAAAAAAAAAAATACAGGTTGATAGCTGCCAAAACTTGCTTTAGGGAATTACTTAATTAGACGGGCAGGCTCCCAAACTCACTCTGTGCCTCTTAGCTAATTTGCTTTGTTGGCACCTCATGGTTTCAGATCAAGGTCCAAAAAACTCTTTTTACAATAAATGTAGTGTATTCCTGCATGGATTCATTACCTTGTTTCTGAGTGGAAGTAGGATAAAAGTAAGGAAATTAAAAAACAATCACAATATCATTATGCTGATGTACAGGGGACCATCAGAAAAATAGAAATCTCACTATAATGACATCCAATACAGTTACACTGAAATAAATACCACCTGTGTGAGACAGTTTCGTGTTCTTATAGATGCAGCTGAACTTCTCTTATTGTCGTAACTTCAGGACAGCTTTATTTTTATGAATGTGTAAACATGCCTAAGGGAATGCATATAAGCTTGAAACAGGAGAGGAAGTTGATCTTCCAACTGAAGCCATAAGACATATCAAAGAGCAGCATGCATCCTAATAAGATGTATCCTGAGTCAGCTGTGGAGCAGGCATCATTTTTGGTATCAAAATTGTACTGTGCCATCTGATTTTTATTGACATTCCTCTCTGCAGCACTGCTGGCAGGCAGTGTCATGTTGAATGGGATTCACAAGTGCGCGAAGGATGGAAAACATTTACTTTCACCCAACAAAACTGCAGGATTGGTCATGCAGGGTCACTGCGTTTTATCTAGGCACAAAAGTAGGCGCCTCGAGTTAGAGCCTGAGGGATTGTTGAAGAAGCCAAAGTGGATTTTTTTTGAATGCAGTGTAGTTCTGTAACTTTTTGCTGCACGTCAAAGATGCTGGAAGTCTTTGAATCTTTTACTCACAAGACAGTGGATCTGTTTTCCGGGAGGTCGAGCAGGACGGGAGGCTCAGCCGTCTGGGAGGGGTTGACTGGTCGGTTTGTGTGGGACACTGAGTCTCTGACACCTGGGATGAGATCAAGTGCCAAATGAATTTCCAACACATGTAATAACATTCTGCCGATTCTTTGGTATTTTCTTTATTCCTGTGCTTCTGTAATGTTATTATGCTCCATTTTGTGCCATCATATAACATGGCACATACTGTGTTTAATTCTCTCCTTCTTCTTGTCAGTTTTATCTCTTTGTTCACTCAAATACTTCACTCCACTTCAGTTTGATTTAATTCACATGCCCTCGCCATTTATTTTTGCACTTCATTCTCCTCTTCATGTTTATCATTCTCTTCTCTCACACTGTTATTTCCTGTATCGGGGAATGGTGTGATAAGGTCATGTGCCATAACGAAGTCCAATTAACTCCATCCATGTTTTCATTAAATCAATAACCTTGCTCTACAGAACTCATCAACTGCTTCCTGTGAAAGGAGGTCTCAGTACCTTCAGTTTGCTTAGCTGTCACCGGGAAACATACATAATTACAGCAAAGGCTCATGAGTCATGGTCAGTGGAGTAGAGGAAGATTCTGTGAATGCAGATATGGGAAGGGTACGTCTGCTCAGTGTTTCCACACACACACACACACACACACACACACACACACACACACACACACACACACACTCTACAGGATCGATCAGAGAAGAAGCAGAGACATCGTCCAGTCTTGTTTGCTTTAGAATGAGCAGCCAATCTAACCAGTATGCTCTGTAAATTAATGAAATAATACCATAAATAATGATGGAAAAGTATATGCCCAGTAGATAATGACACAGGCTTAGTTGAAAAAAAAAATGGAGAATAATATTTATAAGTATTTTGGAAATACTTGGAGACCACTCTGTTTTATTTTTTGACAGCACCCAGTTCTAATCAGCTACAGAAATACCATTTTTCACATGTGTGCGTGCTTGTTGTTACACTTGAGGCAGATTTATTAATGGAAATTCTAATGGAAATGCAAATTGCTTACCCCTCTCTCTCTTTTACACACACTCACACATACACAGTAAGTTGACTGCATGTTGCCTCGTACCGTAGAGCTGCCAGACGCGGACTTTGTCTTCATAGGGCAGGTCGTATTTCAGAGGGTCTCCTACAGGACCCTGGTAGTACGGTCTCATGATGGACTCCATGGCTGAGGTGTGGACCAGTCCGATGGCGTGACCGAACTCATGGACTGCAACAGCAAACAGGTCCATGCCGTGGGAGTCTGAAGGAGATGGAGAGAAAGATCATTAAACAAAATATGTCAACAAACAACATCATGGTGGGGGAAACGGTAGAACAAAGCGGAGGCAGAGCACCATAGTAACACAATCCAAAGGTCACAGTTCATTTCACAGTTCTGTTTAAAATATGCCTCATAATGAATCAACTTGGGAAAACTGTATCTTGATCCACAAACCTGCTCCTGACCTGGGGTTAACATGGACACTGCTCAGCATTGGTGTGAGGGGGTGCACATGAGTTACTATAGTTACAATATACTGGTTATCACACCAGGGATTTAGTAGATAAAAATGGATTATGGAAAAGTTATTTTTACCACTCACCAATAGGCTGGTTTAAGTGGTTAAATTTGTTGTTTAATATATTGTGTATGAAAGGGTATTAAAGAGATTTAGCGAATGACTTTGGGAAGACGCAGTGGTGACACTTGCCAATGTCACTTTTCTGCTACATGTCGGTGTCCTTAAATGACCTGCTCAAACCCCTGTTCAGGTATTTTATCCTTTTTCAACTCATCTGCTTATGGTGCAAATTAAGAGGCATGACAGACAGCTCAGGAGGCTTTGAGTGCTGTTAGGCGTGTGGTGTGGTGAGATAACTGTGGTAATACTGCCTGAATCCCTGGGCTGCCAATCAAAACCTGAGTGCAGAAAGACACCTAAAGAGCCTGCAGGCTATTAAAGCACATTCCCCTCGATGTTCAACTAAAAGAGAAAAGAAAAAGCCACCAAAACTCCTTGTCTGGCTCTGCGAAGCAAGACAAAACCTAGGGCTTGGAGATTTGGATTTGCAAAAAGTATGGAGAGCCAGCATGTCAAGCCAAGCTCCTTGGTGGCTAGGATCAAGTCTGCATTCAGTTAACCTTATGTTGGCCTCAGCCTGGGACATGCACTCATGCTTACAGTACCCACCTGGGGTATTCAGGAGGCAAATGCCAGCTCTAATCTACAGGAGCACATGGTGCAGAGAGGAAAGGTGAACAAAAGGAAGGATAGAGAGAGAGGGAACAGGGGCTCAGAGCAGAGTATGTACCATATCATCATATTTACGGTCCATGTGAGGCGGACAGGATAGACGTAATGCCTGCGGACAAAAGTGGGAGCAGAGAGAATTGGGTTGGATGAACTCGATTCATTTAGGAAGGCAGAGAGAGACAAAGTGACAGAGTAGACTTATGAGACTTATGAGTCTATTAAATTCCTTTATATTTAGGGGTTCAATCTTTGTTCTGCTGAATTCACCAGGGAGTCATTAAGAAGCTTTTTATCGAGCCAAATGCTTTCATTGCATGTGGTTGAGGATGGGAATTAAGGACTTAATTCGCTAGATCTTTAAACTTCCTGTCAACCGTTCCTCCAGTCCTCGAAAATTAAGATCACAGGACTCAGTTGCTTTGATCTTATTCAAGAAGACCTTGGTAAGACATCTGTATGGCTACCTCAAATGTTTTACACATCCTTTCCTGGATGCCCTGAAGTTAGCCTACAGGACCAGCATGTTTATGGATGATGCAGTGGACATGAAGCCAGAGTAACTTTGACAAAAGCTATGCAAGAACACTGTTTATGGAACTTAAATCTGCTATTTGCAGATCCCTTCCTCAGTTTTTAGTGACTAGTTCATTTATACTGGTGATTTACTAAGTTGCTCCACTAGAACATAAAAAAATATCTTAGCTAGTAAAGACTACGTAAACAGGAAGTCACTTCAGCATCTCAAGCTGCAGCTTAACTGCCAAAAACTATAGTTTTAGTTTTTATTAAGAAAATGTCCAATTATGATAACCTAGCTGATGCTATTAGGCAATTTAGCAAAACAATGCTTGTATAAGGTCTTATGGTACGTGTTATTTCTTATTAAAAATCAAGTGTTAGATCAGATGTGTCAACAATATTTCTCATTATCTCTTGTTGTCTTCAAACAGGTCATGTATTAGCAAGTTAATATTAGCATTGTAAGTTGGTTTTGTTGAAGGTATGAAGCAGTTTCAACTAGCAGTTACTGGGTGCAAATATCTAGTAACAACTAAACTCTACATAAGAACTACTTTGTGTGGTGCGACATGTTTTGATATAAATCTCTACCTACTTCTGTTATTACTAGACTAGTTTGAACTTTTGAAGAGCTGCAGCAACCTTCCCCTGATCTGTCAATACTGTGCTCACTGAATTTCCAAGTCAGGAAATGGTATGGCACAGCGCAACACGACATGATAAGAAGCAAAAGCGAATCAATACAACATGACATAACACAACTCAGTGACAAGACACATAAATCCAAATCATTCAAAGTATAAGCCTCCTTTGAGGTCACAACTTTAATTCAGTCAGTAAAAAAGCTCAGCAGGGGATGCACTTAATACAACAGCTGAGGACATTCTGCCTGTCAATGACAGTGGTGGCCCACAGCCAACATCCAGTCCACTGTGACACAACACACTGCTCTGTGGTTTGGGCCATATTGGGATAAAGACTAGACTAAACAAATAATTGAGTAACCAGAGTTCGTTGCCAACAACATGCCCATTCTCCAAAAATATCTGCTACTCCAGGCCCTGGCAGTTTACATCCAACATCATTAACAACCTCTCCCATCCACATCATCTAACTAACTCTGGACAACTGGAGCCAAAACAGCCAGACACAAAACAACTTCTTCCCCTGACAACTGCTCCGCATCAATATCTCTACAAACTGGTAAACAGAATGGCAAAAAGCACCACAATATACAACAGCAGCCATTGATGCTGTGCTAGTAACCTTCCTTCATTGTTTCCTCTGCCAAGGAGGTTATGTTTTCACCTGTGTCTGATTGTTAGTTTGGGGCATGGGCCAAAGAAGAACACATTAAACTTTGGTGTCGATCAGCTTAAAAGGAGCTGATCCAGGATTTTTTTTAATATCACTTTCCTTAACATTGCAAGATAGGGGGATTTTCAACACTTTTGTCAGTTTCTCAGGAAATAATGTATGGATCTTAACATAAAAAAAATCATACACATTTATGGTGTTGAGATCTATGACTTTGTTCAATTTGGTAGGGTTAGGGTCAAGATAGTCTTGATCTGACAGACATTTAGAGGATTGTTGCAGGTATGCGCTATACTGAGTGCTATGCTAGATGATAAGATGTTTTTTGCCCTCTTTCTTTTTACAGAAAGAAAACAGTCAAAGTTGTTTTTATTGCATTGCAACATATTTATACCTATTTCTAGTCTGCAACCGAGTGCTCTCTAGAGTTGTATTTCTTTTTATTGTTGTTATTATAACTATACAATCTACTACCAGTATAATGTGAAACCAATCAAAGCGTTTTAGTGGCAATTCTTCTTGCCACTTAGTCCTGCCTCTACTTCCCTACTGAAATGGCAAAGAAAAGGTTTATTTCTTTACATGTATACAAGATAGTTTATGAGAAATTGGCTAAATGCAAGCTGAATAATGGGCCTTGAAGAACCTCACATAATACCTAATTAAACAATGATGCCGTTGCCTCATTCCTCTCCAGCTCTGTCAAAATGAATGTGACAGTGTTATATTCAGGTAAATATTCAAAATGATGGGTTATTTGTTCCCCTCTCCATTTCTGGCTCAGACAGTATCCTCCCAGGTTGTAAAAAAACAAACGAAAACACTTATAAGCGAAAATGCTTCTTCATGTTCATATATTACAAAAACATTAGCTTAAATGTTGAACTTGCTCTGGAGCCACTACTGTGCCAGATGTATCTATTGTATCAGCTATCCTACAGCATGATGAAATCACTTTGATTCATACAGACCCTCCAGTTCTACAGGTAAGCAAAATTTGTTGTGCAGTGAATACAGAGCAGTAGAGTGCACCATTTATTGTGATATGGAATGATGTAATTACCCTGCCCTGCAGTACTTGTGTAACCTGTACAGTGGAAAGAAGCAGCTTTTACATTTGATGTGAATCATTGTAATACAGTGGCCAGCTATTACATCTTGCAGTTGAATAATTTCAAATAGTTCTTTAATCTTTTTTTATTACTGGTATCATATTATATCACAAATAATATTCCGGAGATAAGAAATCTTATCTGTGCAAGAGAACACAGATCGATGGTAGTTATATTATCTTATCTCAAATCCCCAATATGAACTGTTAAGAGTAATGGCGTCCATGTATGAGCCACCAGAATAGAGCCCTCTCTACAGATCCCCTGCTTGCTCAGTGAGCCCTCATCGGGCTGTATGTTTACATGCTTATCCACTGATGGTACATGAACACGGCCTTGTCTTATATCAAGTGAACGTGCTGATGTTGAAGTCGTGTTCACTTTCCACCCATTCACCAGTTGTTCAAATAACAAGAGTGACCACAATCAATCTAATGGTTGTGTTGCCTCATATTCCATCCAAATTCAGTAAATGGAGACACAGAAACATGGATGTACAGATTAAAACTCTCAGTCATATCCTGATTCATATGTTTCCATGCAACAAAGACTTTTATGTAACTGTCACAAAGCTTAAAGTTTATTGAAGCAGAGCACTCTCACTCTGCCTTTCTTATGTTTATACCTCTTATTAGTTTGCAGTTTGTTTATTTTCCCTGGATTCTAGTCCTTTTGCCATTTCCTGGGTCTGAATTGTTTTGCAGTATTATTTTCTTTTGGTTTTCTATTCTGTATGTACTTGAAAATTGTGTTATTATCTGCTCTGTTGCTTGAAGCATCAGTCTAGAAAGGTAGTTGTGTGAAAGCCAGGACAGAGACAGGATGTGATGTAATATACTGTAAACTGAGAGTTTAAAGAAAATATTTAAATTACACTTTAAAATGGTTTATATAAGTAAAACGGAACAATATGATGTGGTCTAGAGAGTCTCAAGTCAAGCTTTCGCACCAGATAGCAATGTTCCTGCCATGTTCCCTGTTCTTTTAGAGGCTGTAACTACACAACTCACCCTCCCCCTCTACTAACAAAAATAACAGACAGACAGAAAGACAGATAATGACAGTGAAAAAATCTCTCTTTTTCTATTCTGTCCATGGCTCCATAACCTTAATTGTTCCCAAGCAACAAATTTCACACATAACTTTAAAATGTTAAAATACCTGAAAGAAAACCAGAAATCCTGCACATTGCTTGATCTCATTTTATTTTGGAACAAAGTTTCGGTTGGTAGACCTTTATCAAGAAAGATCAAAATATCTAAAACCTAGTATATGGCTGGACTGCATATGTAATTAAGGACATTGTTGAAAGCTGTTGTGGACCTGCTGTAAACAACTGACATTGTGTCATATTTGCATTCTGCCTAGTATCAGCCAGTTTCAGCCCTTTAACTGTTTGTTGCTCTCCAACTCTCTGTGCTCATATATAGTGCTTCAATACAGCCGACTTTCCAATAGAGCCTTTCTCATTTACATGTTTCTGTTGTCAGACAAAGGAACAAGTATGAAATAATGACTGAAACCCGCAGCCCATTAAGACTACATGTTAATTTCCCAGCCATTTCCAAGTTGCTGCTAAAATCGAGATTTTATAACTGCAACGTCGTCTGAAAAAAAATCACCAAACACATAAATTAAAGACAACGGCTGTGCTGTGATTTGCAACTGTGTCTCCTTGTAAAATGATGGCTCAGAGAGAAAGTTAGAAGCGACAGAATATCTCTTATTTTTTCTCTCACACAGTGCAGAGCCTCTGTCTGGGAGAGAGGTTTGCCTCTTGCTTGTGGGGCATTACTGGTGACTCTTTTCTATGGAAAGTAGCTAAGGTTTGTCCAAAAAGTCACTAGATTTGTCGCTAGGTAATAAAACATCGAAATAAAAACATCTCTAAATCTAGTGACAAATGCTCTAGGTTGGCAACACTGCAGGCTGTAAACGCCTGATATAAAAATTCATTTTGAAAGAGCAACAGTTAATGAGGAAACTGACCGTCAGCCAGATGACAAATGGCGTAACTTGACTACTCAACTGTGTCACTCACTCAGTCAGTCAGTCACGGACATTCACATTTATATGGCTGGTCATAGCCAAGAACTACCAATGAAAGTCAGTTTCATTTAACAACCTTATTTTTTGCCAGATTGGAGATTTATAAGTGTTTGATTTTCAAACGTCAATAAAATAGGTATCTAATATCTGTATGTCTTATCTCTTGACACCTTCACCTATTAAATAAAGGCAAAAATGCAAATAAATAATAAAAGTAAAACCAAAGATGACTGTACAAATGCTTAAAAAAACAGGACTATATGAGTTATCACTCATCAGAATGATAATACAGTAACATTAAACTGATCAATCTGCCTCCTATTTTTTTCATGTGTTTCTTCTCTCCGACATAAGCAGTACACACAAGGCTGCATGCAAACACCACAGTAGCGCACACACAGAACAATTGGATGCCATGAAAAATTCACCTGCTTAATGATGCTTTTGTTTTAGTCAGGGTAATCAGTTTGCAGGAGCAGATTGCTGGCAGAGTGGTAATTAATAGACGCAATCTGCTGCCCGTCAAAGCAAAAACAGCACTTCCAGACCTCCACTTATTTGATCTCACTGAGATTCCACCTCTCACGAGTCCTAATGGACACCAGGACCATCAATCACACAGCAGGGGTGAACTGGTCCACTAAATGTGGCGCTTAATATTCCACTATTCAGCATCATCATACACATTAGGAGATGGCCTTAGCGGACCCAGATTTAGGGTCCTGCTGAGAACAATGCAGTGGGACATGGGGGAAGGGAATTAGCAGAGGCAATTACTCAGCTATGGATTTGTCTGATAAGGTTCATTTTTCTAAAGATGATTACAGAGCTCTACAATCTGCTGAAGCACCAACTTTCACTTTTTACCTTCTGGGCTGACCTAATGAGTTTACATCGTCTCAAGGGATTATGATGCTTTTGAAAAAAAAAAGGCCAAGAACAACAATTTATGAATCTAAAGCTTTGTGGGAGCAGAGTCTTACAAGCAGAGATACATAGAAGCAGATACTGACATCAGCAAGACAATGCCTCAGAGACAAGCCGATGAAGGTGGAGGAGAAAGAAGTTGTGAGACAGCAGCGAGGTGAAGCTGGCAGAGTGTGACATGAAGAAATTAAGAGTTGTTTAATTAACTTTTTTTCACTATGCCTCAGCGCGTCAATCTACAGCCTCAGAGTTGTAGACAAGGCAATCTCACCTGCTGCTAAAACATTCAAATCCAGAGGAGAGCTGAACTTCACTCCAACACCACAGAAGAAGAGAACATTCTACCAGGTCTGTGGCTATCTTTGGGGAACTGATTGAAGATATTTGAGGAGAGTTTCTCTCTTCAGAAGATTAAACAGTTAAAAATAGCAGTGTGCGCTTGCTTTACAGATGAAAAAGTGTGATGCACTGGATGTGAATTTCACCCTTGAGGGGATTCATCACAATGAAAGAAAGAAGCAGACTTGAAAACAGGAACATCTAGCAAGGTATGATGCTTCGCAGAATCAGTCCATATTTCTACCTTCTCCCGTATTGAAGGTCAGTTTACTGTACTGACACATTGTGTACCATCTTCCTTCGATCCCTCTGAATTATTTATGGTTATGAAAAAAAAACTCGCTTTAACTTTTACTGTAGCTTAGTGGTTAATGCCTGTCTTTTGGACAACACTATGATGGAGGCAGACTGTTACAAACACAAATTACAGTCATAAAGACCGGGTCAAACCGCTGACCCCTCCTTCATTTACTCGCTGCTGCCATTAACAGAACCTATATCTTTGCAGCTGCTGTTGCCCCCCCCCCCCCCCAATTACCCTACACGCTTATTCAAGCACACACCCCAGCAACACAACAGCATTGTGTGCTTCTCCTGCCACTGCTGTGGCCTGGTGGGAGGTCTAATTGGAGCAGATTGAGCTGCTGTCCAGTGACATATGGTTCACAGCCCTGACAGCACAAAACAAAGGAGGGAGATCCACACAGGTCCTGGCCCCATCACAGACTCACCAGCTGGGATAGACAGCCTCACATGCGCGCACACACACACACACACACAAACACACACACAAACACACACACAAACACACACACACACACACACACTGTACACACCATCCTTCAGGCTGCGGTGCAACCTAAAACATGAGGTCAAAATGCACCATGGGGCGCTGGATCTTTCCATAGACCTGTCTTACTGACACAGTTTAACACAGTGGTGTACAGCCCATTGGGACAAATCCCAATGGGCTGCTGCCTCGGTGGGTCGGTGGGCCATCAAAAAAAATCCATACAGTTTTTACCAGCCCTGTCTGTCTCTTTACCGACCCTCTGTTTGCGCCTCTCTTTTTTAGTTGCGTATGAAAGCGTGGTGTGTGCTCTGAGACTGGGCTCATTGACATATGTAATCAATCCTCACCCGCAGCCGTGTGATCCTTTGTGCTGTTTGATCTGTCCATCCGGTCGCAATGAAAATACTAAATTCAGGGATGACACTGACCCAGAAACAGAGGTGCAATATCCAGCCAGCTTATTCAGTTTAGAAGTTCACCCTCAGCATCAGTGACATCACCCTGAAGACACACTCAAGTTCTGTACTCCCAGAATATTTGTTTTCTACCATGGAGTTGGAGGATAGTTCATTGTCAGTGGGAAGAAAATAAATCATGTAATGACAAAAAGTAGCTCTTTGATGTTCTTTGAAAGAACTGAGCAAAATTAAAATATCCATGACAATAGTGCCAGGATGACCACACCAAACATCAAAGGCGGCCGTTTTCTGGTCTTTATTGGGTGTAAAGTAACCTAATATTCTAGTAAAATCACAGATATAAGACTATACTTCATGTACATATTCCTATAGATAATATGTATGAAATAAAGAAAATTGTACATAGTGACAAAGGAATCCAAATGCAAATGATATTACAAAACCTGATCATTTGCTTGAATGCTTGTTGGACGTTTATTCCCAGGTTTCATCCTGGCGATGTCCCATAAAAAGGCAACTTTTTCAGAATGAAGCAACATAAAACACAGTATTGGTGCATAATGTGCCTGTACTGTAACTGAGCTGTTCTGTACAGTGCATTACACAGGATAATGTACACATAAAAAAAAACCTGAAAATCACATACTGTCATTATGTCTGTGTGGCTAAATCACTCAAAATGTCAGTGCTGCTGCTTCATAAAACGCAGCGTGCTTACAGATTGCTCTCTGTTTCGCTTCCAGCTGTGGAGGAGGTATTCATGTCAGATTTTGTCAAAAATTCATCTTTCATCCAGGAATTATTCTATTTGGGTTGTCTGAGGCTGAAGCGAGAAAGAGATGTAGTTGGTGTAGGCTGCCAAGTCGTGCAGTTCTGCTTCTCCTGTAAGGAACAAGGCGTCACGGATCGGAGGAGGAGGAGTTATGGCATCCCCAAATATCACAAACTTTTTGGCACAACTTCACTTCATCTTTCGGCTTTGGGGATCTTTCAGCAGATGGTGGTATACAGTATACGACAAGGCAGTTATAGTTACTCTTGCCCTGCATAGGCACCATTTTCTACAGAAACAAAGACTAAATACAGACATCAGTTGGCCACCAGCAGCAAAGTTAATGGAACACACAAGCCTACAATAACAACAACATATATGTGCATCTGTGACTGAGACTGATTCACTATCTGTAAATCTGACAAAGAGGGACGCCTACTTCGTGAACCTACAGGTTTCTCACCTAAAATGTAGCATGTGATGTCAAGGTGAGAACCAGAAATAGGGCCAGTACGCTTCAAACTAAGTGCTTGTCGAATCGTCTGAGGATACATCCAATGCGTTTTCACTTTAAAAAAGGCGTTTTAAAATCCTCAAACCAACAATTCAACAAGCACGGTCACTTCACACAGCGATAAGCTAGAAGTTGCGCAGGTGAGAAAATAGCCAGGACTGGATTTTCTCTTTCAAGCTCTCTTTTCTCATTCTTCACACAACTACTTCCATGCAATACTGTGAAAGCCTTTGTCCCACAGTGTGTACCGTTTTCCCCAGTTGTGAAATTTACTGTGTGAAGAATATAGAGACAGACAGGAGACACTGGATTCCTGGCGAGAGATCAGGAAGGCAGTGTGATATAGCCAAGAGGAGGCAATGAAGACAGGCTTGAGTATGGTCTTCGCACAGGTGTAAAGCTGTGAAGGTGTCAGCTTTTCACCAGGTTTGCTCCAAGCATGTGTCAGTCCTCTTTTGTTTCTTGTGGTACATAAAGTGACAATGAGTCAGTTTTGGCGTTTCAAGCTGAAACCAATCATATCTCTAACCTTTAACTGCATCTTAACTCAAATCACAGGTGATAAGAAAACACTTACTCTGAGGTAAAGCTCTAATCCCAAATTTTAATGTTGCTGTAACAACTACGTGTATTATTTTGTTTAGTTTATCAGCCTATGCGTGTCATTTCAAAATTACATAATCCATGTCCTCAGGCTACTTGTCCAGCTGATATAATTTAGCTCCAAAATGATATCTGTCCATTTTTTTTTTTTTTTTGGTATCCTGGGACTGATCGACTGAGTTATAGCCTAGTGCTAAGGGTGCACTCTGTTTTGAGATAGCACTATCTCAAATCACCTATAATATGCGAGAAAAGTGTCACAGACTTTGTTCCAGTGAAATGACGTAACAGTTTTGACTAGTGAAGAACTAGAGCTCAGGGAATTTCCCTCATCCAGCAACTGGTGTGTGGAACCTGCGGTGGAGTTGTTTTGTCGTCCTGCTGTCTCTAATGTCAAATTTGAACTTTCATGCTCGACTTTTATATTTACTCACTTTGGAAGCTTGTGAGAGATGTTTTAGTGAAATATTTCTCACGTCATCTATGCCTCTGTTATCACTATTCCCTCTCTCCACTGCTGTCCATCCATCTTTCAAAAAGAAAGGATGAATGGAGGTACAGAGCGAAGGAGAGAGGAATGTCATTTTAAGTTTAGTCATCCACATGAAGGGAAGAATACAGAAAGCAAGTCAGAGAGAAGTAGAGTTAATGATTTATGCTGTCATTCATGTGACCGCGCTGAAACAGCCTCTGTCTGACGATGCATTCAGTGCGACTAGATCGCTCCATCCGCTCATTTCATCCGGTTGAGTGGACTTATAATGCTCCCCCGCCCTCTCCTGCTCACCACCTTCTTCTTTTTTTTTTTTTTTAAACCAAAGCAAAGGATAGCAGGCAGAAAATGAGGTTGATGCTAAGTGACAAGACCACCGAGGTTTAGAGAACGTGACCATTTAGTCACATTTTTAAAGTCAGAGTCCTGTTGTGCCACCAATAATTTCATTGCACCAGAGAGAAAACACACACACACGGCAAAGGCTCGGGAGTGCACAATTATTCATAAGATAACAAGGACACGCACAGTTCAGCTAAAGTGCAAAGAGGAGGCGAGTGAATGATGACATACGCAGCCACAGCAGATATTGTACCGTGAGTGTGTGAATGCTTGAACAAGTGAATTAATGAATCAGTGAGTGTGAATCCAAAACACCAGAGCACACATGCGGTGCGTTTTCCCAAGCTGTCTAAGAATGATGGATAATTCCAATACATAAGCTCGTCTATTTTTGATTGGCAGAGCTGATTGAATTCCATTTAAAGCCGCTGTCATCCTGTCCTCATTTCAAACTCGCACATTTCCCCTAGCGAGTAATCAAGCCCTTTGAAAACTGTTTCATGAAAGAAATTCGGCCAGACCGATCCCACACCACTCAAAGCAACAATACACTACGAATGTGTTTCATTGGAATGGGCCACACACAGCCAGTGTCCCCATAACTTAACTTAACATAGACTTAATAATGAAACAGTTAAAATTTAATGTGGCTCAGGTCAGTAATCCATCTTACAATGATATGAAGGGTCCATTCACCGAAAGCCAAACAACAAAATGAATTTAAAAAACGGATACTTCTGCCTTCACCTTGGTTTGATGCATAAAAAAATAAATAAAAATTTTTTTTTTGTTGGGTTGTAACTAATGAATATTGATTAATCTATCAATTAGTTTTTCAATCAATAATTTTGATCAATTGTTTGGTTGCTGTAATGCAAAAGAAATGTTTTTTAATGTGCTCAAACAACACTCCAAAACCAAAGACATTTAAGTTAGAATGATAAGAATTAGAGGAAAGTTTTATCTTTCAGAAACTGGAACCAAGCAATGTTGGGCATTTTTTAATGGTGCGTTTGTGGCAGCGGACTTACTCATTCATCAACTAGCATTTCAGCATTACTCAGCAGCTGCTTTCCTTTGAAAAACAATGACCTGGTTACTCAAGGTAGTGCACTGACATCACTGCCAACAATATTCACTATATTTATATATTTTTTTAGCAGGTCTCACAGGTGTGAAGCAGTTACACTAAGTGCTACACTTAAAACAGTGTCACTGAAACACTTCACCATTAGGTAATAGCTAATTATATGGGTAACACTTTATATTAAGGTACACATATCCACCATTAACTAGTTGCTTATTATCAAGCATATCAGTAGAATATTGGCTCTTTATTGTAAAGCACTCATTCCTGCCTTATTCTGCATGAACATATTCCATAACTACTAAGCTATTAATTAAGAGCTCATACCACCTTTTGAGGCCCATACTGAGCAAAGCATATTACAATCATAATTCATGTACAACAACTTCCTGACTTACTATCAAAAAGCAGTAATTAGGAGGTTATTGAGGGAAAACTCTGTTAATGGCCTAGCAGTTGTAGAATATGTTCATGCAGAATACGTAGTAAGTGCTTTGTAATGACTAATAAAGAGCCAATATGCTACTAATATGCATGATAATAAGCAACTAGTTAATGGTGAATATGTGCAACTGAACATCAAGTATGACCAATTTATTATATTTTGGAGGATATAAAAATATTGAAAATGGAAAATAGGGTTTATCTATTATTATTATTTAGTCACCGGCACCAAATGGATGCTATACATTTGTAGAAATGCAGACAGTGTGGTTTACTAGCGCTGATTGCAATGTGCCTCACCTGGTGACCTAAAGGTCCACGCCTCGTCATCATCAAAGTGTGTATCCCCGGCTGTGAACCTCTCTCCGGGGAAAAATGCGTGTGCCACGGTGCCCCCTGGTCCGTCAAAGGGATATCCATCATTGTGGTCGGCCTTAGTGAAGTCGATTTGAATATCTGCGTCACTGCCGGCAACCTCGTGGAAGTTAAGTGGCGCGATGTCGCTCCAGACCTTCAAGGCGTAGTACATCAGGGCTCGAACAGTGTCCCTGCCCAGTAAGGCCGAATCCTTAGGGAAGGTCCTCACTCTGACATAGGGAGGACAGAAAAGGAATATATTACATACAATAAGGAGAGAGAAGAGGGGATGAGAAGGAGGTGAAGGAAAGGGGGAGCTGAGAAGAAAGAAGAGTTGTCTGATGAGGAAGGTTGACAGTACTCTTGACAGAAGAACAAAGAAAAAGTGAAGACAAGAGAGGAAAGCTGGGCAAAATGAGGAGGAAAAGTGATGATGGATGAGAAACAATAGGGGAAGAAAGAGGTAAATTAAAGGAGGAAAGGGTAAGAAAGGTAAAATCTGTGGGAGGTGACAAGAGAATAGGAGAAGTATGTGAAGCACATGGGTGACACATCAGAGCTAAACATGAAGACAGAGAAGAGACAAGACAGGTAAAAGAGTGGGAAAGGAAGGTGCTGAGCACAGCAGATGGAAAGAAGTGAGAAGGAAAGAGGAGGGGTTGGTGTACAGTAGATACAAACAGCAGACGAGCACGATGGTGCGCTCTGAATTGCATAAATCAGAAAAGCATAAAGGTCAACTATGTTTGCCACTGGCACAGACCTGCGTGAAAACGAAAATTTCTGTTTGCATATTTTACGCGATTCCATCGGTTTTTGTATTTCATGCTTAGGTGCTCCTGCCGCTCACTTATACGGATGATAAGTTAAGAGTACAATGTGAATTGGAAGAGATTATTTCACCAGCTTTCGGGATCAGCTCATCAGCTTTTCACTGTCTTTTCCATTTCTTATTTAATTTTCTTCCACCCTCACATCACTTTAACATCTCTTGAGCCATTTCTTTGTGACAGCCGCAGCAGAAACAGGACAGGAATAAACAGGAAACCACTCAGACGTCACGCTAACTTTGTCTACCCTCTCTCCTTCTCCATTTTATTGTTCTCGCCGTGTTTCCCCTTCTTCTATCTCCACCCATGAGTCCTTGCCTCCTCCTGCTCCTCATGCTTTTACATGATGCACTTTCCTACTTTCTCCCCACAAGAGCAATTTGTCTAAATACAAAAAGCAATTTGGCCATTGTAGGGCAGGAAATTCAATCAGTGCTCATCTGTAAGAAAGCAGGGTGCTGCCTCGTCTTACCACCACAACTAGTTCACAACCTTCAAGCAATACATTCCAAATGAACAAAGTGGGATACTGAAGGAGCAACCTTTTTCATATAAAAAATCTAAAGTGAACAAGACAGAGTAATGACAAAAAAAAAAATTGTATTAGCAGTCACTGCAATACATTTTACACACTGAAGGAGCTCTATAGTACAGTACATTTTCAAATGACTTCCTTTCACTAACATCCTGTTTATTGCATATAACATATCATGGGTGTTCAAAGTAGCATATGATGCTAGGGAGCACTCCATATACTTCACAGCTAGATTTTATTGACAATCTTGCCTGCAACAAATAAGACAAGACAGTACCACAAGCAATAAAGGAGCACGAACATGGATATTGATTAAACTATCGACTGTCATAGACAGATCTGAGGACTGGGATAGTGCTACAAGGCACTATATCCCACACATAAAGACTGAATTGTACAAGCACATGCAAATCTTATTGGTCTCTGAGTCTGAAAGGAGAACATATTGGGAGACTGAAATAAAATAGACAACAAACACACTCTATAAACAAATTTTGGCATTCTAGTGTAAGACGACCTCAGGAGAACAACGATTCGTGCATGTACCTGCACCAAAACAAAAATGACTGTCAAACAACCCGAGTTGCTAATTTATGCATGTTTTTCATGAAAAAGGCAAAAACTGGGTGAAACAGTGAATGGAGCGATGTTCAGTAAGCAACACGTGCTCTAAACTCTGTAGGGAGAGTTGAAGGTGAGTGCGCTTACAGTGAGGTGACTTTTCAGTAAATCCTGGACAAAATGGCTTATAAATTAATTCCATATTACTCAAGGGACCACTCTGTTTTTCTGTTGGGTTGGTGTTTTAATCCGGGTTTTTAAAATATTACATTTTTATACATTTGATGAGCGGATTTCAGCCTTTCAAATTAAAACTTCTCTCCCAGAACTGGCCAATTTGGTCAGTGGTTCTCAAACTGGGGGATGGATGGATTTCAGGGGGGACTAATGACTGGGGTGTAAAATGTGCAGCACACCTAACGCTATATGAACCTGGTTCATTAAGGAACAATACATCTTAATAGGCGTAATATGGAACTTTTCTACATTAAAATGTCTAAAAATGAATAGACTCATGATGTATATTTTGTTGAGCTGTGTACTCGCATTATCCCAAATGTTTCCATGTATTTCAAACTTAGAGAAATCTGTAATTTTAATCACAGTAACGGTGGTTTCATTAGGTCGCCTGACCATGGCGTCATATCCCCATTGCGCATGCATTTTATCCATTTTAAGCTTTTAAACTTCATAGACCTAGGTTGTTGTTAGCACATTTTAACTTGTATAGGGCTATGTAATTCAGAAAGAAGGAGCAGCCAGACTGAATTGTTAGATGAGCATGAACTGAGATCCAAGAATTATAGAATACCTGTAGTATTAAACCACACTTGTTTCCACCAGTAACCACAGGTGTCGCCAAATCAATCACGACTGAAATCTTCAGGCACCTGTTATAATATAGCTGTAACACTTGCCCCCCCCCCCCTTCCATTCATGGTGCATTCACAAATCTCACTCCACAACAATAATACCACAAAAGTCTCATTATTTTTTGTTCAGCTTAGACAAGCTGCAGCAGCTATGGGGCTGTCAAACTTAGTTTGTGCCAATCATGTTAAACATTTAGGTCACAAATAAGTTCAGAGACTGAGGTTCTGTCACTACAAACAATAGTGTTTATAAAAAGCCCCCTGTCATTCCCATTTCTTCTTTTGTTAAATCTGGCATCTTGAAAGCCAAGTTTCTGTCAGACAAATCAATTGTTTGACATTTGTTTCAATTCATTCGTGACTCATCCCTCTGACTGGAGATTCATCCCCACAAGTTTTTTTTTTTTTTTTTTGCTCTTTTACCAGCCTTGGGTCTGTGGTCATGGTGGAGGTACAGCAGTGGCTCATACTGATAGTTTCAAGGGTTAATTTTTCTTGTTTTTTTTCCTTTTCTTTCCTGATTAATGGTGAGCTCCAAAGGCTCGGCTGTTCTGGTGTTAAGACCATCTGCATTGTTAAAAACAGATTCAGAAAAGATTCATCCAGAATTTTCTAGGGATACTGGGCTACTCTTTGCAGAAGACAAGCATTTCCCAGTGTGATTTGGGCTTGTTTCATTTACAATGGCCATAACAAAAGACCTCAGAGTGTGAGGTGCCATCAGCTCAGTGACATGGGAGTAAAGAAGGATTGTTTGTTCAGTACTCTCATCACTGAGACAGGCTCCGTGGACTCATGCCAACCCTGACAACAGAGGTTTGAAAGTTAATGCTTTCCCTCCACAAACAACTCAAGTTGTAATTCAGGTGAGCAAGGCCGGATGGCTGTGTGACACCTACTATTTCATTTCAGAGGAACTCCCTGTACATGTTCAGTCACCAGAATAAAAAAAAAACACACACAGGGAGAGAATGAACAAGAAATTTTGTAGCCAAGAAGCAGATAATGGAGGAGGAGGAAAGAGAGACAAAATTAGTTGGAAAACAGAGGCCTAACAGCAGAGAGGTGAGGAAAAAGAGGGCCAAAAAGGCAGAAACACAGGCACTCTGCTGTTTGAGAAATATTTCTGACAGCTCCCTATGGCTTCATCTTCCGCAGTTGTAAGTGTAGTCAGAATCAAGCGGTTTGTTCTCTGTAAGAATGACTAGTTCCTTAAGTTCCAGCGCTTCTCCAAGCTACTACACTCAGAGGGATCAGTGATCACACAGACACATTTCCATCTCTGACAGAGTATCTGATGTCTCCTTTTCCTTACCCACCAAAAATGTTCCTCATTACAAAAAAGGTTTTTTAAAATGGCTTCTGTTGCAGACTTGTAAGGTAGTACAGGAGGTTGAGCAGGAGAGAATGAGAGAGACGGGGAGAGAAAGAGACTGTCCCCTTTACGCTGATGATGGATAGGTGTATGTGTTGGAGGGCAAAATTCAGGGTTTAAAAAAGTAAAACTTTGTGAGTGCTCTTTCCTTAATAGGCAGTTTTATCAACTTAGTACATAATGTTGAATTGCTCATCAGACCTGACAATAAAAAAAAACAATTTATTTAAGACTTAACTGCCTTTAGCTTTAGCTGCCTTTTTAGATAAATACCATCATTACTCATTTTTCACCTGTAAGTCAAAACAAAATAAATGTTTTTCCTTGAACACTGCAAAAGAGGGTATGTCTTTTACGTTTCAATTCTAAGTGGTTTCTTCAGAGGTTCCTGTCACACTACACACAGCCCAAACAAACCAGAACACCAGCCCCTCTACAAATAGGATATGTTTGGCTACATAATATCTGACTATATGAGGAACTAGATGTTTTTTTTCCTCCATTTTCTTAAACCTAAACTTATTCATTTTTTCTTCAGTCACTGTACATGCTGTTTTTAGTGGTTTTTGCACTGTATCAAATGCTTTACTGTTGTTTGCTTTTGTCGTCATTTTCTTGTTCCCTTTTGTCTTTTCTTGTTGTTTTTAATCTACATTACTGTTTTGTGTTATGATGTAATGTTTACTTAAGTGGACCCCAGGAGGAGTAGTTACTACCTTGGTGGTGGCTAATGGGGATCCAAATAAATAAATAAATGAATAAATGAAACATCAGTGGATGAAGCAGCAACAAAAGATCCCTCATTTCTGCTCTGGGTGTAATTTAATTCGGATTCGATTGGATTGATATGGCCAAGAAGTGAAATTGGAATATACACTAGCCTATATATGGTCAATCTCAACAAACAACAACGATGATATCAATAACCTGGTGACACTGGAAAATTTGGAGGCTAGGTTTTGCTGCTTTTTAGCTCCTATCCCACATCATGCTTTTTTTCATGTGCTGGAGAAGGTTTGTTGTGCTGCTACTTTTAGTTTGAACAGATCAGTGTTTTCCCACAGGTTGAGAACTTGTGGTGGTGGGTGGCGTGGCGTGTAAACGAAGTGCATGCACAGATTTATGCAGTTTAGAGGCGGAAGAGTGTAACCCAGGTTATTTTTTGCAGCTACGATTAACAGATGTCCACTGAGCTCTTCACACGCCGTCTGTTGGAAGATGCTAGCTAGGCGGCTGCACATACAGAACGCTCTAGTCCCAACTGAGTTACTCGTGCAATCAGACAAAGTGGCCAAAAATTTCAAAATTTCAAAAGAGTGAAATAAGGTTCTACTGCAAGATGAATGCAAGTTGAAATAGTGATTTTATCTACTTGGTCTAGTGGTCTGAATTCAGACATTCAGAAACCATCACTGAGGTAACATGACTACCTTTCTTTGGTGTTATTTTGTCATCTTCAGCGGCTCCCTCAGATATGCAGGCGTCTCCAAGGAAATGGAAAGAGCCTACAGAGAACAGCTGGTGCTGGTGTTTGAGGGACAGCTGAGGGAGCACAAGTCTCAATTTAACGATTTAGGCATTTTCTCCTCATTCAAAAACAAAGCCACGAATTTATCAAATGAAATTGGTACATATTGCCCTCTAATTCAAAGTCATATCTCAGGTCTCTATTTCACTTCACAGGGATGAGCGAGAAACACGTCTGCAACCCATCTTGCTTCCTGCGCCAAAGATTAGGAAAAAAGTGATTTAACAGAATGAAATTAGTTGGAAGGACAGAAGGCTGATTAAGGTAGACTTCATTTTCTCGACCTGTTTAATTTTATGGCACGATTTCCTCCTTCATTTGATGAATGAGTAAGAGCAAACCAGGCTTATGTGTAGGTAAATGTCTGTGTGTCTGCAGCCGAGCTGCAAGTGTATGAGCTTAAGCTGAAATGGAAAGACACCAATGTTTGCACTCAAATAGCACCAACACACACACACACACACGCAAGCGCGCGCACACACACACACACACACACACACACACACACACACACACCACACACACACACACACACACACACACACACACACACACACACACAATCACCTGTTTGACTTTTAAGTTCCACATACTTCTTACAGACCTTTTCCACACGTGGAGTCAGAGTGATGATTCAGATGAAGAGAGGCAGAGGGGGAGAAGGAGAGAGGGACGGAGGGAGGGAGAGAAACAGATCAAGAAAACTCTGAGACTCTTTTCTGTCCCCCGCCTTCAGCCTCTCAGCAGGCTCTTACCTCCTGTGGCTCTGCTGTTCCACAGAGACATGAGCTGACATCAAAAGTAAAAAGTACATGGGCACACAAACACAGTTACGCACACACACACAAAAATAATATTCACCTCCTGTGCTCTGCTACCCTCCGTAGACATAAGCTTATTACCCTGTAAATTGAAAGCTCATATGCCGACGGTGATTCATATGCTCGTATGCGTGTGCAGATGCACACATGCAGCAGCATAAACACTCCGACACACTCGCAAACATGAAAATATTTTGCTGACAAAGACTCATGCTGTGTATTACCAAAAAGTCCTCATACTTCATTAGACACACACACACACACACACACACACACACACACACACACACACACACAACACACACACACACACACACACACCATGTCATTCAGGCTGAAGATGAAAGACACTAAATTAAAAGGCTCTGCATGAGTCTCCCCTCTCTCCACAAATCTTTTTCTCCCCTTTCCCATCCTCGTCTCCCTCGTCCCTCTTCCCTCATGCTCAGACTATTACAGTCACCAACTCTCAGATGGTGATGTGACATCGGGAGAAAAATAGGATGGGCCCTAATAAGATAACACTGAGTAACAGCATTATAGTTATTCTTAAGGTTCCACCAAGCAATTTCACAGGTTGGTGGCCTCAAATGGCAGCAGGGAGATGAATGCAGAGGACTTCAGTACCCTGGAATTATGTAGCACGTCGTCTATTAAATTCTCTGTGTGGCAGAACCGCTTTGTGACACGGACACAATGATGGATTTGTGATTGACCAATAATAGACAAATAATATGAGGGAAATTTAAGGCGCATGCTTCCCTGAGTAGAAGCATTTCAGCAATCTATTACCAAAGATAGCTAATTCAAAAAGAGTGAGGTACTTATACGATTACTAAACTGCATGTATACGAGAGTGTAGTTTTGAAAAAGGTTATTATTCCAAATGCTGAAGCAGTAAATGACAGCAACTCCTGTTTCCTGTATTATTCCTACACTAAATCTTCCATTGAGGGCGATGGAGCTGTGGGACTTTCTATTATGGACAATGAAAAACAGATTCAAGAGAGTTGTGTGCCAAAACTTTGTCCAACTTTCTTCTGTTTGCTTCTGTAGGAGAACAAAATGTGGTCGGTGATAAAGATAAGTCAGATTATCTACAAGGAAGCATACGGCGTTGGGTGTTTATCACTGACAGCCACTTTAAATTCCACCCAACAGTCTGCCACAATGTTTAATTCAGTTAAAAGACAGTGTACATCGCGTACTGTACATAATATTTGAAGGATTTCTTGTGTTCTTGTTCATATCTGTGCAAGCATTTTATAGTCAAGTGATTTTTGTCAGACTGTCTGCAACCCTAACCCTAACCACCATGAAATTTGTTGCAGATATTCATGATTCCCAGATAATGTATACTGATGACTTAGTATAAATGCATCATTTCAGTCCAGTAACTCAGGCATTTCTTATTATCCATGCTGTTGCTGCAGTGTCTTCCTGGATATGAAAAATATCATTGGTTACACCTTACTGGGTGTTTTACGAGAACTTGTCCTTGTGAAAAGCTCAGCCCTGCCATTCTGGATTTTCTGCCTTTCAAGATCAAGGTCACAATTATTGATATTGTTATATGCGGAAATCAAATAAATTCAACTCTCTTTTCTTAGTTTGCAGATAGCGAAGGCTTTGGTCCAAGTTAATCGCCTGATGAATTCTGCAATATGCATCACAGGTGCCAAAGGAATAAGAGAATGAAAAAAACATTTGGCATGCTGTGGTATGCCCGGCCATTACTGCTGGCAGCTTTATGTTATTACCTCTTATAGTCCCAGAGCTACTTCTATGGCTATAGCTATAACAGTGGATACAGCTGTGGCATTTCTTAACACTCACTCACAACAACTGTGAGCTATAGCTATAATTGGTACTTTGATGGACTCCTGCTGCTGAGTTATGACTATGGCTACATTTAATACTCTCATTACTACCCGCCTTCGACTTTGAATATGGCTTTGCTCTTTTTAAATAACCCTCACAGGGGGTTTGTGAGTGCTCGACAGTGGCTACACCACACAGGTCTCATAAAACAATGGCTTTGAGCTTCAAAGTATGTTAATACACTAGTAATGCACCCCTAAATGTAAAGAGCATGATGCCACTGTGGACCTACATCCATGGATTTTCACGATCATTAAGTGCGTCTTGATGTTCCTCCATTTCTCATGCTTGTACTCAGTTCATTTACTTCATTAGAAAGATAACAGTGCTGGTCTAAAGAGACGGATGAGTGCTGGTTATTTTACATTCCAGATTTAGTCCGTAAAACATACTTACTGTATTAGATTGAACAGATGCAGAAAGAGAAAGATGCTTGCATTTTCTTTCTCTCTTCTTTGTTATTGTTATTCATCCTCCTCCCCATCTTTTCTCTCCACCACTCAGCTCGCTACACCTATCTGTTTGAGTTATCAGTCGGGCTGCTAATGACTGCCAGGCTGTCTGCTGTGATAATGGGCTAACAATATGAGATAATGAGCTAACAGTGGGCTGTTACACAACTCGGCTGTTAGTGTCTGTAATGTACTTTGGGAAAGTGCAGTGTGGTGTATCGCTGTGTGTGTGTGTGTGTGTGTGTGTGTGTGTGTGTGTGTTTAACAGAATAAGAAAAAGGTAAGCAGAGTTAAATTGGGATTAAGGACTCGGCCCTGGCACAAACCATAAAAATCATTTACTTATATTTCCATTGTGGAAAACCACAGTGCTTGAATCAAAGTCCAGCTTTATCTTTCCTTCCTTCTATGAAATTACTGAGACTCACCACCTACTCTGCACATTTTCAGAACGTAATGATGCGATTGATGTATGTGAACAAGCCTAGGAGAGTGCAAAGAGCCAATCAGTCAGACAGTTGTGCTGAGGTGAGCTAAATCAGGAATAAGTGGGCGAGTCTTTGCGTCTTACTGTAAGTTAGTATGCTCTTCTAATCAAACAATCTGTATATAATGGTGCAGACATTTGCTAGATCGGTGACTCCCATAACAAGTCACATTTTAAACGCTGTACATCCTCAAAGTCTTTGTCTCTGCAAATACCCACATAAAAGTCCAACTTCTATTCAAGTATTTAAATGCTTTACGGTGACTCAGAGTGGTTTCATCTCAAGCTAACACCTGGAGGGATATACAGTGCAGTACTGTAGTTGACAATGGAAACAGAGGGACTTCGTGCTCATTGTTTACCACAGTGATGTCTTTATGATGCGGTGAAGGACACATATTTGCTATTTCTTATGCACCATATTGTTTTTACTTTTACTTCTTTGTGGCATGTGCACAGATTCAAAAGGAGCATAAAGTGCCACAGCATATGACAAGAGTGCGATTGACAAGTCACTGAACCGTGTTAACTAAGTTACTCTTGCAATGATGGCAATCTTAATGCGGATAATGTAACCTGATTATGTTCTTAATACGACAGTTTTGTCATTATGAATCTAATGAATTTCGATTTTGTATATCACTCACTGGTCATACGCTCAGTCATCAACAAACTGTTAAAAAAACTCCAATATTTGAATCCTGATGGACTGATTTGGGATCTGGGAGGGGTCATCCTGCATAAATGTATTGTCAAAAGCAATCCCAGATGTAGAGCATATGTAAATCTTTTCATATTTTGTGTCAGCTTAGTGTCACAAGTATGAGATGCACAGCAAGATGTCCAAATCTCTATTGCAGATAGAGAACTCCAGGATTTGTGTTTTGAAGCTGACTAATATAGGACACTAAGTCATTTTTATCCTTTGTCATTTTTCCGTATTATACTACTCATGCCATACATATGAGTAATAAAACCTCAATAAACGATTTTCTTTTTTTTATACATTACGTTCCTCGCTGTGGGTGGTATGGTAGGTCAGTGGTTAGCACCATCGCCTCACAGCAAGAAGGTTCTGGGTTCAAACCTGGGGCATTTCTGTTTGCATGTCCTCCCTGTTCCTGTGTGGGTTTCCTCCAGCTTCCTCCCACAGTCCAAAGACATGCAGGTTAGATTAATTGGTGCCTCTAAATTGCCCATAGGCGTGAATGTGAGCGTGTGAGTCGTTTGTCTCCATGTGTCAGCCGTGTCATAGACCTACCCCGTCTCTCGCCCAATATCAGCTTGAATTGGCTCCAGCCCCCCTGGTGACCCTCAAAGGATAAGAATATAGCCAACTGATTGTCACATTTTGTACAATGACATAATTAAAATTGATATATTAATGTGATATGTAGGTTTGAGCGATATAAATAGTTAGATTTGTCTTTAATCTGACTGATGTGGTGGATCAGCATACTAACATTTAATATGCATGTCAGATTGCATCTGACTCATTGGCTGCTTGGCGCATTATATCCATTCTGTCAGGCCTGTTATTCGCCCATATAATCTAATGAAGCAGAGATACCATGAAATATTAGTTGATAAAAATAATTTTCTAAACCAAGCAGTGAGGGAATCACTATGCAAGCGGTACCACATCAACTGAAAACAGAAGCAGAAGCAGCACACCAGGAGAATTACAGCGGAGGCCAGAATATGAGTGCTTTGTTATGGTGCTTTACTGAAAATCTGCTCCATATGGAAATCTCTCTGGATCTGAAGTTAGTAGGTAATCCACAACTGTTCCTGTGCACTGTTCTACAAATCTGAGTGCTGTGAATACAAAGGTGTTTCACTGGACTGAAGACAAGCCTGTCTTATTTCAGAGTGGAGTGAGCTGACAGGAGCACAGTGTATGATTGGCAGCAGTACAAAGAAGAGAAAGAAAGTTAAAGCCCACCTGGAGGGAGGCAAAGCATACATATCCATGTGCATGTGCATAATATACTGTACAGTGCGTTCAGCCCCCGTCACTTTTTTTTTTTTTTTCCCCACATTTTGCTCTTGGGAACCTTCAATGCAGCAGAATTTTTTATTGTACCCTTCCCTAGATCTGTGCCTCCACACGATCCTGTCTCTGAGCTCTGCAGGGAGTTCCTTCAGCCTCATGGCTTGGTTTTTGCTCTGATATGCTTTGTCAGCTGTGAGACCTTATATAGATAGGTGTGTGCCTTTCTAAATCATGTCCAGTCAGCTGAATTTACCACAGGCGGACTCAGAATAAGGTGTAGAAACATCTAAAAGACGATCAAGAGAAATGCGTGGCATCTCAGCCTCATGTCATAGCAAAGGGTCTGCATACTTATGTCAATGTGATATTTCAGTTTTTCCTTTTTTTTTTTTTTTAATGAAAATGCAAACATTTCTAAAATTCTGTTTTCACTTTGTCGTTATGGGGTATTGAATTAAAAAATGTATTGAAATAATTTTACCATAAAGCTGCAACATAACATTTGAAAAGTTAAGGGGTCTGAGTACTTTCTGAATGCACACTACGTGTCAGTGTGTGTGTGTGTATTGGCTTTCCTTATTTCTCAATCCATACCTGTATTCATATTCTGCACATGCACACACACACACACACACACACACACACACACACACACACACTAGCTTATGGCAACTCAGTGTTGATTCAGGACTAATAGTGTGTGCAAATCAGCGCAGATTGAACATATTATTCTATCATGGGAAATCATCCCTCTCTCTGCAGCAAAGCCTTTGTTCTTTAGGAATTGCATATATGGCTTTCTGAACCATTAAAGCAACAGCCCGCCATAAATCTAGCTTTCATCAAATACTCACCAGACTTGAAACATAGTTCTAACTACAATGACCTCATTGTGGTTGTACGCCCCCGCCAACCAGCCAAGTTAGGAAATACGGTCACAATGTCCCCTTCCGTTACAGCGTTGAGCTACGGTCTTTTTGCAGAACATTATGATGTCACAGTGAAGTTGACCTTTCTATAAAATGTCATTTCATCATTTTATCCTATTTGACATTTGTGTTAAATGATGTCATAATTAGCATATGAATTCCTGAGTTATGGTTTTGTGAGGTCACAGTGACCTTGACCTTTGGCCGTTGATCACCGAATTCTAATCTGTTCATCCATGAGTCCAAATGGACATGAACACCAAATTTGAAGGGATTCCCTTGAGCAGTTCCCGAGATAATTTGTTCATACGGCCTAAGCCCTGTTTTTTGAGGTCACATTGACCTTTGACCATTGATCACCAAATTCTAATTGGTTCATCCTTGAGTCCAAGTGAATGTTTGTGCCAAATTTGAAGAAATTCCCTCATGATATCATATTCACGAGAATGGGACGAACAGACGACCCAAAAGCATAATGTCTCTGACCCTGGCTGTGGGCAGTGAGGAGGGATAAAAGGTTTGTTTCATGCTTCCTGTGAAGGCTGCTTTTGTCAGCTTGGACTCAAACCTCCTTCAGCTCCTTCAGTACTATCCACTCCTCTGCTGTCGATCTTCATGTTCAGTATATTGATGTTATTATCAGATATGATATATATTATTATTTATACAGTGTGCTGCAGGAGTGCTTTGAGAAATTTGTATGGGTTTGGGTTTTCTGCAGTGACTCTGGTAGAAATCAGTTAGGAATAGTTTGATTGTTCCTTTAATTGCAGTATAGCTGAATGGATTTAAACTACTTAATGTCCTGTCAGTGTATCTAATTAACGTACATAAAAATCCACCTGTACCTTGTTGTGATACTGAGGGAATTCTGGCAAGTAGCTAACTTTTTATTTTGTATGTTTAATGAGATATCTACGTCCCGAGGAATCTCTGTACATCCTATGAGAAGACAGATTTGTTTGTTGTTCATTAAAGGTCTCTCTAATCAGCTTGCCACTTTTACAAAATGCCCTTCCTTTGAGCTAGAATTGATCTGGTGAGCAAAGGATTTCCAGCTGGAGGAAGAGTTGTCTAATCTAATCTATCAAAGGTTGCACAGATGGAAGGAAAATGGTGGGATTTCTGACTCCTATAGCTCATTGCACTGCACTGATGTGACATACTCCAGCGGATCTGAACGTGCAGACCTGCCTCAGGCTCAGATGAAGTGATCTCATTTGAAACAAATAAACTAAGATGAAACACAAATCATACTAAACAAACTTTTCCATTCAACTGGAATTCTTCTTCAGACTTATCTAACTTATGTAACTATCCACCCAAACTTCGGGCCTAATGTCAACCTAACCCAAATTGTGATAGCACCATTAGTGAATCTAGGACAACCACTGAGTGTCTCTACCTTTCAAACATTTAAGCTTACAATTTGAAACCCAGTAGACCTTTCAGTAGCACACAAGTAACACAGTAACAACCTGGAGTACCACATCTTTTTTTTTTTTTTTGAATCTTTCCATCTGTAAATTACACCGAATCATAGTGGATTGAACACAGTGTCTAATAGAGCTTATATCTCATATTTTTCCTACCTCCAGGATAGGTGCCTCTTATTCCACTTGTTCTGAGGAGTGAGGCTTCGTTTCCTCCGGCCCACTGTCACCTCAGCATCAGACACATCTGGGAGAGAACATCTGGGCGTTTTCATTAGACCCAGTGTGGCTTGGTCTAGAGAGGAGAGAAGCAGAGTGGCTGATTGTATCAGAAATCAAATCATCTATGGAAATCAAACCACCGCCAATCACCAACTCTCCCTAGTGACCCCCCTCCCTCTGACAAAACAAAACAAAAAAAAAACCAAACACAGCCACATACCCAAGACTCCAGTCTCCTTCAGCCCTCCAAACTTCTGCATGGCTTTGATGGCCTTGGTCAGGGCCTCCTTGGTCTGAAGCTGACCAGTCACTGGGTCAGGGGGCGGGAGGTAGCCGAACCTGCTCAGCCAGTCCTGGAGGGGAAAAAGTAGACACAGAGTTCAAGAGTCATCCCAGGCATTTCAGTGATTCCAAGCATCCCAAAGCTGCTGAGATCTGACACCTGCTCATGTTTACCGTCTCTGGATTCTGTGTGCTTTCAAGCTCTAAGGTTAATTACCATCGTTTTTCATGTGTGTGCGTATGTATATGTTTGTGCAAACAATCTATTCACAGATGATTAAAAAGACAGAGACAGAGAGATAGTAGATCTCAGCCACCACAACCGCTCACACACACATTTCTGCAATGGAGAAAAAAAAAAAAAAAGTGCTGTTAAAAATGTTTGGGAACCACCGCCTCAGACCACAAGGCCATGGGGATACCCCTCCTCTCGTTTATTTTTATACTTCACGCTCTCGCTCTTTTCATCTTCCTCTTTTGCAGTTATGCCAGCTGCACACTTAAGTGTCTATCTGAGAAGCACGGAGGGTTCATCAGACACGCAGCGAATCCAGTGAAAAAGACAGACATGTATTTAACTTGTTTTTCTTTTTTTTTGTTCACAACTAAATCTCGATTTAAACAAAAATGTCATATGAATATGACTGTCAGGCCTCTAATGATGATAATAAGGATGATGATGTATGTGAGATCAGTTCAAAGAATGACATGGATGGACGGGACACGCAGTCCAGCAAAAATAGATGTCATGTGTCTATGAAGAATAGTACTGCAGCTCCATTTCCACTTGAGATCAGTGAAGTTGCTGCCAATCAAAGCAGCCCAGCTGAATGCAATTGATTGGTTTCAGAGCGTATAAGATCTCACTGATGGAAGCGTCTGAGCTGCAACCTGAGCACTGCTTTTCCTCTTTCTTTCTGACCTTTTTTTTCCTCCCCTGAGGTCTTTCTTTGTCTTGTTTCTCTCTTGCTCTTTTCCCTTCATCTGTCTCAGCTGTGCTAAAGCCTCCTCCTCCTCCCTCACGATCTGACCGCCAATAAGAGATGTCAGATTTTAAATAGGTTTTTGATCAGTGCTCATCAGAGGTGAGTGACACTGATCGATAGAAAGGCAACCCTCCTTTGTTGACAAGGCTGGGAATGAGTGATGCTCTCTGCTGGCTGATATTAGCCCCCTCATCCCTGGCTTTGCCGTCCCCGCAGCAGGTTTGGGAAGAGTGTACAAGGGAATTGAATTGACCCGCAGCAACATCAGGGAGGATGAGAAACAACAATTTCCTGAGAGAGTCCCAAACTGTAATGCTAGAGGTAAGTGGGAGAGGTGAAAGAATTAAAAAGATAGCAGGGAAGTTAAATTGACTCTATGATTCAACTCTCTGTGAATTAACAAAAGCAATGGCACAGTTTTCCAATGAAGTCAATAAAATCCAGTCAAATTCAAAAATGCAATTTAAGGGCTTATTTTTGTTCACTCTTATCAGTAGTAATGAACAGTGAGCAAACAGACAGATACGAAAGAGAGTGGTGATTTCTTTTTCTTTTTTTTTTAAATACAAATAACTTTGCTGTTGTGAACATCCATCACAGTTTACCGTCTGTTGCTTTGGCCCAAATCTATGCTCCATATTCATTCTCAGGGTTTGAGTGTGTAATGTGTTCAGACTGCAAAAGTGATCACATTAAAGAAGCTACGCTACAAGCCAGACAGTATGAGTGTGCTGTCGTAAGACAATATTGAATACAAACTGCCTAAACAGTATACTGTGATGATTAATACGTGGTGCGTACTGCTTAGAATTATAGACTAGTTTTTAAACTTCAACATTTTAGTCTCGTCTTTTTTGGTCAACAATATTAAATGTTGATAAAGTCAGAGTCAGCGTTTAATGATGTTGGTGCCGTCTCGTTATTATCTCATCTTCGTCATGAAAAGAAATGGTCGTTGACAGACATATTTCGTTATAGTGTTAGTTTGCACCAGTGCGCAGTGTGTGCATTCATAAAGCTATAGAGGTGTAAGTTCTTCTTCTCTGTGAGCAAGGAGTGCCAGTGATGGATTACATCTGTTCTGTCTGCACAACCGCAACTCCTTGTTTTCTCACACAAACTCTCTACATCAAACTTTTTTTTGTGGAGCCAGCAGCAAATTTAAACCCTTACATTGTAGCTCATGGGGCCAATAAAGAAAAAAAAACCCATTAAAACCTGCCCAAGAGTTCAGTAACATGCTTAACACTAGATGGGACTGGGTGTATGTTTAAAAGGCTGCTTACAAGTTGTCCGAGTTCAAACAGAGAGCCAAAAAAAAAAAAAAAAAATCAGGAGCAACAAAACCCAAGCGCACTCACAGTAAAACAGCAACATTTCACACCCTCACAGAAAACGGGTTTTGACAGATTTAATTTGACAAAAATAACAATGCTTTTCTCCAGGGGATTTCACCTTTGAAATAAAGATAAGAGAATTAACAGAAAAAAGGAAGGAAAGAAGCCTGTCCAGGGTGTACCCCCGCCTCTCGCCCAGTGTCAGATGGGATTGGCTCCAACCAATTTCCCGATGGGTAAGTGGTCTCAGATTTTTGGACCCATGCACGCATCCAAAACCTTTGATGCCACTGCGGTAACTTGTTTTGATTGTTGTGTGGTGTTCAGTACTTTTCTCGTGCAGACTTGCAAAGCAGAACTACAGAACACCTTGAGTGGCACAGAGTGAAGTTCAACATCTGCTTCAAGCGAAAAAACTAAAACAAAAAACTAAGTAAAAATTATTTTTTATTTTTCTGTTTTTATAGTAATTTATTCAAGAACAAGTATGAGACATGTGAAAAAAGATAAAGAGGAGTAGACAAATACGTCTTTCCCGTCGGAATAAACCAGACTTTAAGGTCATCTGAAGAAAACATAAAATTCTCTGAGTCACGTATTTTAATGTCTTGCTCATAGTTTGTTTGTAATGTATCATTGCCCTTGACAGACAATCAAGTCTGGAGGATAAAGGCTTTCAAATAACAGGAAAAGTTGAGAGAGGACACTTTGCTTTTGACAAAATATTGCATTTGACGTATGAAAGTGCACGTAGAGCAAATTCATGCCCCTTCTTTTATTCAGTTTGCCCTTCATATTTGTGTCTAATTAGTATCTGATTTAATAAAGCAGAAACTTCTTCCATGATAAGCAACAACATACCACCTGATAACACATTCTGCAAGTGGAGGTCACATCATCAAAATCAAAACGCAGTGATCCTGAAATAGAAATCCTCATTAAATGAAATAACACTGAAAACACTATGACTGAACTTACGGAAAGTTGTTTGCAAATGGCATCCGCTTCTCATGAAACTACTAATTATCTTTTAAACTAATGAAACAGGACTCATTAATTAAATGAACTCGTGACACGAGAAAGAGCTGGGTTGCAATCAAGATCAGCGAATATCACACTTATGTTTAAATGAACAGTCACATCTTCTCTGTTTAAAATAACAAAATATGGTGTTCATTTAATATCAGATTACCTCCTATAATCTGCGCAGTCTTTCTTAAATAAATAGAAATAACAGAGAGAGGCAGTGACTGGAAGCAAGCTGCAGTTCAGGTGACAGGAGAAATGTGATCGCCGATGTGCCCGCATGACGAGTAACACACGGGATAGTGACACACTTTAATGATACCTATAGGCAGGTTCTTCTATATAAACTGACAAAGCCTCAGTGGAAAAAGCCACTGCAGGTACAACAAACACAAACCAACAAAACTGTCTCTTTCTTCTTCCAGCGAAGTCCGAGCTCTGGCTCAGCTGCAGTCCAGCCGCCCTGAGGCTGCTATTCCATGACTTCTGCAGGGCAAATGCTTGCTGACGTGGGGGCTTGACCCCGTGTCCCAACTAAGGCGCAGGGGGTCATTACCACCTAGCTCACTCACTGCTCAAATGACCTGACCAGTCCTGGTTTATTATCATTCAGTTTTGATTGGTGTTTAAGACCTAAGAAATATGTTCAGACAGGACATAGATTCTTGGAAGCAATACTGTATGTGCAGGAATCCAAATGATTCCCTTGCACCTTATTAAACACCTGATTATTGCTCATTTAGTATTTAATATTTCAGAGAATTACTTAAAATTTGAAGTCATGTTTTAAGTCCCCTGCAAAGCCCTGTCACATTTGTTTTTTGTTTCAGATTACTCCAAGAAAAGTTGGATTAAGTTTTGCTGTAGTTTTGTTGTAGATGCTTGAATCCAACTTGGATTCAAGCATCTACAACAAAGTCCAGTCGCCCTCAATTCAACTTTTCTCGGATAACTTCACAGATTATTCCCTCATCAATTCTTTCACAGTCATGTCATTAGCTGCGCAGAGCCCCTGCAGAGCTCTGCAAAATGACATACTCATGTTTTCTTCCCTCTTTAAGCAGCTGTGCATTTAATCAATCTGAACAACACTTTTCATCACTGTCAATAAGATGATATTAATCATTGTTGAGACAGGGCTGCACTCATGCACTTCTCTATGGTACAATTAGACTGCCTCCTAAACCAATTGTGTCTGTTGATGTACCACCTACTGCCGCAGCAGTCAATTTCCCTCAGCATGTAACCCTGACAGATCCAGCTCTCACGGCATCCTCTCTGACAAATCTCTCCAATTCAATGTGTGCTTTTTTTCTTGCCTTTTTTCCCATTTGGACACCTCCAGTCCCTTGACTGGGTGACACGATGATATATGACTGTGAGACAATAGAAAATCAGAGGTAAACTGTCAGAGATTTTACTGTTTATACCGAGGTGGTTATCCTGTCTTTCATGTCTGTGGTTTGTATGAAAGAATGTTGGAAATCAGTGAGCAGGGGACTGTTTCATTAAATTTGCCACATGAGATCATTTTCTTTCCCATTCATTTAGACATGTTTCGCCAAAACAAACACAACCCACGCACGAGCAGAAGAGACATGTAGGGATGAGCCCTGTAGGGCACCACAAATCTGCAATTTGCGACCAACAATTATTTGAGAAACGTGACGCTTCCACCATTTGTGGTCAGTGCTCACTTTTGTGAAATCAGCCCCAGGTCTTTTAGGGCTGGATTGGATTTGCAGGATTGTTGCATTTGATCTCAGGTATTTTACTTAAGTTGGTTATTTGATTTAAATAACAGTCTCAATTTAATATCCAAGAGATATTCTATATTACAATATCACTGCTTTCAAATTACAATGGTGTGAAGTCTAAAAACATGTTGTATGCATTTCCTTCCCAAACAAAACATTTGTCCAATTTTCTTAAAAGATGCCTTTGTGTACACCCATGTTAACTTGCTAGCACTGCTCTTCTTCTTAACAGCCTTTGTTATATCTCTCCTTTGTGGTTTGAATTAACTTATTTTGAGTCGCTTTGGACAAAAGCTTCTGCCAAATCAATGTGATGTCGTGTCTGTTGGCAATTTACTGCATTTCTTGGTGCATTACTGCCACCTCCGGATCAGGGGAATAGCATGAAACAATTAGCTGGAATGCGTTTCATGTCACCTGTGTGCGCGCATACTTGTGAGTGACACATGTTGGTAATAATGGTCAAATGGTCAAAAAAGCCACAGGACACCTTCAATTAAAATGTGGTTTGAAGCTCATAAAATCTGGACTGTGACCTATGACTTTTATTCTTTTAATTTTTTAATTTCTAAATTAAAAATCAAGTTTCTGTTCATAATGCACACAGCTACTCTCTTCCAATGATTTGTAAACTTCTTCTACAAGATTCAGCTCATTAGCATAGGTCCAGTATGTAAGCATACACACACACACACACACACACACACACACACACACACACAGTTGTACACTATGAGTAGCACATGCTACAAAACACACAGTCATTTCTTTTTTTTATGTCCACACAGGACCATTACTTCACCAAGGACATCACGGCGCACACACACTACTGCCTTTGACTGTCTCACACACACATAATTGAGGCGTGGAGTGGGTATTACAGGGTCTGAGTTATTCCCGGTCTGTGCTACAGTATCTGGAAGTGATGGATAATTCATCTCTGTGACCTGGTCGCTGTAATCCTTTAATATAATCAGGTGTGGAGAAGGAAACGTAGCTACAAATTCATATGAACAAATACAGAGAGAAAGAGAGTAGGGCCTATAAATAGTCCTCACAGAGCATCAAGTAGGCCTACATCTCTCCTCACCTCATTAGAGTTTATGATATTTATAGTACGGTATGGTGCTTACAATGTATTCTAGTATATTAATAGTATTAATAGAGCTTTGAGATGGGAGGTGTCACTGTCTGACTAAGGAACTGACCTACACAAACTCTTTTAAATGACTTTGTTTCAACGTGGACAGAACAAACGCCGCGTCTCCGCAACAGAGCTGCTTGCTCAAGTCAAGAACAGAAATCGTTTTTAAGTAAAAAGCCAAAGGTCATGTGCACGAGGACAGATACAGAAGCAGTGTTTGTGTGTGTGTGTGTATGTGTGTGTGTGTGTGAGAGAGAGTGAGAGAGAGAGTTTGATGCAGGATATGAAAGTGTTTGGTTGTGTGTGGTGTGAACAATTTTGATTACATGTGATGCTGAGATGCAGGGTTTTGTTGTTTGCCGACAGAAAAGAGGACAGTGAAGAAGAAGTGCAGTCATTTTCCTATTGTTCAGGCAGGAAACGCTTGTGCGGTCACAAGTCGTTTTAATGCGTAAGCAACATTTTTAAAATAATTAGCTCAGTTAATGTCGACACGAGAAAAGTTTGTGACACATTTTGTCCTACCAACTTGTAACCTCTCGTCAGGCGAGACTCACAGGTCAAAGGTCACTGTTTAACTTTGTAACCTCAATAGAAACAACTGCATTTTGTATTTGTAATTTTTCATCTGTTTTGTACAATTGTACAAGTTTTGTACACACACACACACACACACACACACACGCACACACACACACACACACACACACACACACAATGAGTTCTGTGACTATGGTGTCACCACAGCAACATTTCTCAAAAGAAGAGCGTTAAAAAAAAAACGTGACCTCCTCTGTCTCACAATACCTCCCTGTTTATCCCTAACCAACAGCTGCTGAGCCCCTTCAGCTTCAGCCTCACTGACAGGAAATGAGTCACTGGGAGACATTTAACCCCACGACCTCAGTGACTCTCAGGGTCATGAAGTAGCACAGTCCACTATAGTGTTTACATTGTTCTTTACTACCTAGAGGATGAGGTCAGAGCTGTGGCCGACCTCCTGGACTTTTCGAGGAATGTGAAGCAGCAGTGGAGAAGAAAGAGAGTTTGAAAAGTGAAAACGGTGAGCGAGGTAGGCTACCAATAAAAAAAAGAGTTTTGAGATGCCATCATGCAAGTCCATTAATGAATGCCAATTAAGGATGAAGCTTTCCCTTGCCTCCTGGGCGCTTTTAGCTTGACAAGAAAACATGAAGACTTTTGTTTTCAACTCATGGACAAAAGAGAGGGAGCAGAGCAGAGCAGAGCAGAAAATGTTACACTTCATGCACACAATGCAACAGATAAAGAAAACAAAAAGGCGTGGAGCTACTGAGGCTGCAAGCTCGGAAATCTTCCTTCCTTTCACTTTTAGATGAGCAAACACTTCAAGAATTAGAATCATCTCATCCCTGGAATAATAGTATCTCTGGGGAACTGTCTCAACAGATGTTTCTTAACTAGCCTACCAAAGGTATTTTCCCCAAATCAGGTGTTGGAGAGGGGGAGGTCAAGATGATCAAGGTTGTTTTATATTTGGGCCAGTATTACAGTGGCTGAGAGTGCAATGCAATGCAACTAAGAAAGACAGAGAGCAAAAGGAAACCATCAATTTAACGACATGTGCAGCATTTAAAAAAAAAAAAAAATAAAAATGCTGCAGTGTACAGATGCAGCCAAACACAGACACACAGAGCGAGAACAGAAAAGAGACCAAATACAAATGATGCAAGTTGCGAAGAACAGAGAAACAAATTAGTTATGAGTTTTTAGTTGTGAACATTGTGATTGCATGATTCAGATACCGTGTACCATCCTCTCAAGTGGTTGTCTAGTGATCAACAAAAGGTAAACACTAGATTCAAGAAAATATCTGCAATAATGTCTGAATCATGCAATGATGTCGCAGAGTGTTAAAAGTAAAGAACACATTCTACCAAGCGTCTACTTGTTTTTTGTTTTACTTGGCAATGTCGAAGCAATGTGTCAAATTGTTGAAGAGGTTTTCTTCATCTGATTGTGTCTTTGTTGTTTTCCATATTTACAGGTACTAATTATTTCAGCTTTCAAAAAAAAAAAAAGAAAGAAAGAAACTAGTTGCTGACGTCCATGTCCTAAACTCTGTTTCTTTGTTCACAAGATGACACGGACATCGAGGGTTTAATTATGGAAGGTGTAAAGCCCCTTGATGCATATTTATGATTTGGCACAGTGGGCTGTACCAATAAAACTGAATTGACCTTATTTTATTTGACATTTGCATCTTCACTAGTGACACAAGAGAATCTTGTTAGTGTGACGCAGGTGGTGCGATCTCTAAATGCAGATAAAGATCAGACAGAAAGCCCCACAATGCCTTTTTGCCTGATTAAGAAACAGCTCTGACTACACAGAGAGCAAATATTTTTTTTCTTTTCTTTTCAGTTCTGTCAAAAAAAAAAAAAAAGATCTGTCATCTACATGACGTGAACCGATAAACACATATCACACAGATGTAAATGTCTCCCATCAAGCAATCTTCTTCTTCTCATGTTGCGCTGCACCAAGGAGATTTCTCTTAACCAAATTTTTTTATCAGAACATCCATGGCTGTTTAGAGTCGGCGGAGAGATGCTATCATTATTCAAAGCAGTTGTAGCGGCTTCACATGTTATATCACCAGCTTATTCAGAGAGAGATGCTTTACTCAAAGTATTACACTGGGATGATCTAGGATCCAAGGAATGAAAGCTTGCTTAAGTGTGTTTGACTGAGAAGCTCCTGAAAACAGTCCAATGGCGTATTCTGAGTGTAAACACAATTTACTGAAGAAATGAAGGATTTAGTCTCATTTGTGCAAACAGATAAGATCAAAGAGGGAGAATATAGGGGACGAGAAAAGAGAGGGAGGATGGGGGGGGACAGGCAGCCTGAATGACACCTTTAATCGAACAGAAAATTGAGGCTAGATTGCCATGCAGGCGGTAAAAGAGTGAGAATTAATCCATGGCCAGAAATCATCCGTCTACTCTGATGCAATTCCCTCACCTTTCCTGTCATCTCCTTAAACTAAACATGACCTCTCTCCCTCCCTCTCTCTGCTAGTGTGTATGTCTCTATCCATGAGTGTGTTCAGCCATGTTAAAACATCAAAATCATTATTACTATTAAGAATTAATATAAATAAATCTAATCTAAAAAAAAAAAAAAGACTTTATTGGATGGAATTAGAATAAGGATCAATTTTGATTGGGCATTTGTGTTAATAAGGGTAAAAAAAAAATAGTTTCAGTGTAAAGAGAGACTTGCCGTGAGTCAAGAACAGAACCTTTACAACACACAGTTGAAAGGCAGTAAACCAAAGAAGCTGTATAGTGTGGAAAAGAACCTCATGTATCAAGAGGTGCACTCAGGTCAACAGGCAAGACCACTGAAATTGAATCAGAGTCAGTCGTGAGAAGAAGATCATTGACCAGTGATATGTTTTTGGTTTTTTTTGGTGACCGTGACCAAAGCCTCACCTTAGACAGGTCAAACCAACCGACTGAAGATAAATACAAATATAGAGAAAAGGTCTGGACTCAGGAAGAGTCAGCAGTAGGAGTGATGCATTTGCAGTTAAATTAACAGACGGATCAGAAAAAGTGTACGAAGAGTTCAAAATCTCACTCTGGAGAAACACACTCCAGACACATTACTTCACAGGACAAAAGACGGGAACTTAAATCTCCATCCACCTGTTTCCATGTGCATTTTCAATTTGAGCATAAAAAACTAAGTGGAAAAGCTGCAGATGTTCGGAAAAAGACAAATTATTATGAAAGAGAACTTTTCCTTACATGGAAAAGTTGTATTGATTAAAATGCAACATGCAAAATGCAACAAATGAAACATGGAGCAATGAGGAGACTGTAATACTCTTCAATATAATCTTATTATATTATGGTGCTCTTTTAAATCACTGTGCACTCTTCTTCTGCAGTTATTCAATGGCACCCAACTGCAGAATTAGCATCATGAGCTGTTTACCTGAGACGCCCAACTCCTAACATTTGCATAGTTGGAAACATTTTGATGGAAACTTTGGCTAGTGACGCCTGACGAGCCTCTAGTTAACGTAGTCCAACGTCAACACATGCTGCTTCTAAACAATAACCAAGGTCTTGTCAGTAGATACAACTTTTCAAGGCAAGCTATGTCACTTGAAAGATTTGTGATAATATTTACAAAATGTTGGCAGTTCTGTCCCTTTGTTGGTAACCAATGTTATCAACTAGGTAGCCTTGGCCAGTGTTGTGCATGAACGCACAAAATGAGTGCTGTCTGTTCAACACTGTGCAAGTAATGAATGTGAGCAAAGGTGGGGGTAATGCACCAAAAAGCTGCCAACCGCAAAAAAAAAAAAAAACATCAGAATAAGAAGAGCTGCGTTTTATGGGCGCCACCCAGGAATTTACAGCACCCAGCATGCATCTGGTGTCTAGTACTGGCTATTCAAACAATGCAACTTACTGGTCTTGCTGGAGCCAGTTCACATGAACATTTGAAGTCCAGATTCAAACAGAAAAAAAATCTCACATATTTATGCAAACTGTGCCCGCTGGTTCTGAAAAAACAAATCCAAACATCAGCCGCATCTGCAGCGAATTTGAAGCAATGCATCCAACCAGTCTTTTGAAATATCTCCAAGCAAATGATGATCACAAGAAATCATTAAGAAAAGATCATTAAGAATATGTTGAGTGGAAGTAGTTCAAAATTGTTCTCTTCACTTTCTTTTACCAGAGGCATTTTTTTTTTTTTGCAAGAGGACTTCTTTAACTGCAATCAGCAGTGATGAATGTCAATAAAATGCAGCTGACTCCAGTTTAAAACACTCAGTTCTTCTCTGGGTATTATTCAGTAAACATCATAAAAACCTAACACAATGAGCCTTGTGTTATTGAATGGACCTACATCCACACCACAGCTTATACACCTAATTATCTGGCCAAGTTGATATATTTAGCATTACTTCTGCATATATTATACAACATTTCCAGGAAATCCACAATAGAATTCTTCATGATGTTGCATCTGCTCAACAGATATGTGACAATGCCCAACAAGTAGGCGTCAGAAAGAATGCAGTATGTATAAGCTCTTATATCCCTTTGAGTGGACACCAAAGAGTAAATAATCAACAGATTAGAAGGATTGAACTCTTTTTTTTAAGCTTCCTGTTGACCAAGATTATCTGTGTTCTTTTCATTTTTTTGCAAAAGGTAGCACTAGCCACATCTCAAACTGGTCCCAATCCAAACTGGAAATAAATCGCTGGATTTGTTTTTGTTTCACTGATTTATTTTCCGAGGGGAATTTATTTTCAGTTAGAATGGGTTATAATTTGACTGTTTTTCTCACATTGTATGCAGTGAACAGGAAAGACAGATGACGGGGAAAAGCATGGCATACAATAAAAGTCATCAGTTAGATTCCAGCCCACTATTTTACAAGCAGATGGCACACACGCCACCCTGCTGAAACACTCAATCACTTCGCCTCAGGAAGTATTTTGCTCTGCTGCAGATACAATGTGCATATAATGGGACACAAGCCTGACTTGATGAAAGGATACAGCGCATTCAGATGGTTGTGCTTCTCCTGACGCCCAGTTTCTATTCAGGCTGAGGTGTGAATGTCATTTCCTCGACACTTGGGAGTCAAATCTGTCCTAATTTGCATGTTTGTGTGCATGAGAGCGTGACAACGAGGATTAAAATGTGACTGTAAGTGAATCATTTAATCCCTGTTTTAGGAACAGCTGGTTGTACAGAGAGCTGAGACTCCTGTCTGTTCCTGGAGGCAGCGAGGAAGGAAGGTGGAGAGACAGAGGTGTTAAGGGAGGCAGGCAGAGAAACAGAAAAGAGGACAGAATACAAAGTGGAAATGGAGTAGAGAGAAAAAGAAACAGCGGGGGATGAAAGAGAGAAGCGAAACGGTTAATGCTCAGAGGAAAACGTCATGCAGAAAGTCAGAGACAGACAGAATGGAGATGAGGAAGGAAGAGAGGGAAGGTAAGGAGAGGTTACTGGGAGAAATCAGGTTGAAGCTGGACTTTGTGGAACATATTTTTCATGCACTGCAATAAGCAGAGGCCACATTAATCATGCACGATAAGTGCAGGTTTTTGTGTTTATGAGGGGCCACGCTAACCACTTTGTTGAGCCTGCTAATCGCTGGTTCACCAGAAGATTTTGTTTGCCGCCAGCAACTCCCCTCCATCTTTATGCCTTTATTTGACAGGGAAAGTGGAGAGAGAGACGGGAAATACGGGAGAGAGAGTGGGGGTAAAACATGCAGTTAAGGATCCGCCCGGCAGAACTCACCTCCATCTACGAGAGGCCAACAAGATGTATTAGTGGCATCTCTGTGTATAATCAAGTCTTACATTTCTACAACTAACATTTCAGTTGGAAATGAGATTAATGGCAGCCCTGGATTAAAGGTTACGTAAGTTAACCTGTGCATCATTGCAGGAGACAGGGGATATGTCCGGGCTAATGACTCAAAGCCACAGGAGCAAGAGTAAAACCAAGTGCAAGAAAGGCGTGCACACACATACACTCACAGAAACACAGACACACGTAACAACCATGTGTATTCTGCATGTGAACAACCATCGTTTTCTTCCCACTTCCAAAAATCCATCTATTACAGACAAAAAGTGTGTCCACCATCAAACCTTTTATACGTTATGTCACTACTTGGGACCGAATGTGGAAAGAGGACTGAAGACATGTCAGCAAGAGATTAAAGATAAACAAACTGATGGAGCCAATTAGGACAACCCCCTGAAACTGGGGCTTAATTTAACAGGCATAAATTTCAGTGGCTCCACTCAGGGAAAAAGCCCCCAAACCTTCTTTGAAGTTCCCCTCTCTGTGGGCGGTAATGTGGCATGGCACCCAGCCAAAGCCCACAGACACAAGGAGTGAATAAAGCTCGCCCAGTGTCTCTTGATAGTGAGGATAAAGGAGGAGGCTGTAAAGTTTCACAGAAATGCATACACAAACAGACACACACACACACACACACACACATGTGCAAGCTCTTAACTTATCACAAAGTCAATCTTTATTTGTTAGCTTACAATCTGTGTCTGTTCAGAATCAACAGTCTGAATCCAAGGACAACGTTCTCAAGTTTTCTCAAAATTTTATGTGAACAAATGTGTCCGTCTTTATCTGAGAGGGATTACATATATATTTTTTCTTTTTTTTTGGCAGTATGCTGAAAATGAATTGTAAATGTATAGATTTACAACTGAGTGAAACTTGTTGTTTTCCCTTTTTTCAGAAATCACAAAAGTCGTTCGTAATAACATAACTGTTTCTCTGTCAATCACTGAGTTAATCAATATCACATGTAGATTGTTTTTAATCTCTGTGACCTTTAAGGAAATGGAAAATGTCAATCAAATCCACCCTATGGTGACCAGGGACAGTATATGTCATAAAATGGTATTATGTCATTCTATTAATGTGCATGTTGCCTGGAGCTAAGACTGCAAAACATATTTCATGAAGGTATTAGAGATGGTTTCTATCTTTGTAACTTCCTCTCAGAGTACAGAGCTGTACATACTGCACATCAACACGTATTTATGGACTGTCCTTGTATGATGTTCACATGAAAGCCATGAAATAGCTGCCATGTGCTGCTATAGTGATCCCTCCAAAGACGACAATGTCTCTCCAGTGTTAGCAGAGGAATGTGGGCAACTGGCGTGTCCACAGTATGTATGCACATGCAGAAACACACGCACATGCATGTTTGACTCTATTTTTAAACTAAAACCTAAAAGAGCACGGCCCTGTTCTTAACATTAACCCAAGTGCGATATTGAGCCTGTAGTCTAGATTGCAGTTCGCACAGTCATATAAACTACAATCATGAGTTCCACTTGAAATTCTGCAGACTTACTTGCTCATTATATTCACTTGATAAGAAGTTGAGTATCAACACTGGACTAAAAAAAAAAAAAAAAAAAAAAAAAGTGGGCCTAATTGCCAGTGATAGTTGGATGGAGTAGCTTATCTCTGCCACCCACTCAATCTCTCTTGGTCTTCCTCCCCCTCCTGTCTAATTCTCTTCATTTCGCTTGGACCTTCAGAGAAATGGGATCATGAACACACAACCGTCTTGAAGTTGACTCCAAAGATGATAAGCAATCATCCTCATCCATTCCCTTTTTTTTTTTTCTTTTTCCTTTTTTTTTTTTCATCATTCGTTCCACTGTGACTTGTTAAGAAATGACAAATGCTAATGAGAGACAAACTATGAGATCACCAGTGTGGCAGTGACACACACACACACACACACACATGCAATCATGCATACACACAATTCATAGTGACACACGAACAGAGTGAAACTGACTTGTGTGCGCGCACACACACACACACGCACGCACGCACGCAAACCACATTTATTATAATTCTGCCAATTTCTGCAAGCAATTTCAGAGTAGCTTTGTTGTTGCTTTCGGGTTTCTTGATCATGCTATTAAAGCCGTCTATTGGCAGTTCAGTTGGCAGGCCTATAGATTATTTTAGGCCTCAGAATGCGAGCCAGCACAACACCAGAAACCACTGTAATTACAAGATTCAGTCGGTCCTTTGAATAGCAATGGCAACTCAAACCTTGATCTGGTCTAAGACAACGAGGAGGGGCAGCGCTCCTCGGGTTAAAATAGAACTGTCCACATGGAGTTGATTTGAGGTTTTCTATATGGGGAGGCCTGGGGTGGGCCTGCACAAGTAATGAAGTCGGTTCAAGCCAACGGAAAAAGACTATGGCATGCGGCTCTGTTGTGGAAAACGGCACTCGCTTGGCCACGATATTAAATCCATCACTAATGTAAAATTAAACAAAAATAGACGGGGTAGAACTACTCTGTTGTCCTTTTAGATATCCATACTTTTCTCTTACAATGAAAAGAAGCTAAATTGATAATTATGCAGAGTTCTTGAGAAACAGTAGCACTGTTCCACAAATCAGTTAAATCATTATTACGGAAAGTCACACAGCAAAGAAATAATTAATTAGTTTGCATATTAGTCACAAATGCATGTGCAATATATGAACAAATTTCCCCAGAGCACCAGTTTAACCAGATTCAGACAAGGATTCAGCACTCTGATCATAGACAAGACCAGAAACAGACACAGATCTAAATCCACAACACTCTAATTAAAATGGTTTATTAACCACAAAGCTTTTCTGTCTATTATATCAACTTTAAGTCACGTGTTCATGCAAATTTACCTGGTGTTGTCACCGACTGAAAAGTGTTGCAGCTGCCACACATCAGTCCCACACCACCATGCTACAGTGGCACCCAATAAAGTGTAAGGGCTCTCAGGATCCTTGTTGAGTTAGCCTGTGAGGATATTATAAACTCCGACAATCCACTCAGAAACTTGCAAGTCCCTGGAGAACTTTTACACTTGACAAAGCTGTGATGACAGATTTGATAGGTGCGGATTGAAGGGACCGGTTGGTTTCCACAGTATCGCCTTCTTCCCGAGAAGCTGAGAACGTGCAATGTATTATGTGCTGAACTATCTCTTGTGTGTCAATCATTACACAACGATATATTCTATCCTGCTGTGTAGTCATCTCCTGCTTGATGTTGCTGAAAAAAAAAAAAAAAAAGAAAAAAAAAGTGCCCTTGCCCTGGATAAAAGCCCCATGATACAGTGGCACAGACAGAAAGGTCACAACACTTGTGGAAGTGGGACAGCGGTGCTAAATGTATTCGAGTGGTCCAGTGTGACAGTGCAATGAGGAGAAATATGAGTTGGCTTATGAGCTTCTGCAGCTGCTGAGGACAATTAAGTAAAACTATCTCACAGGTATGACATCCAAAAGTGAAGCCTCTCCCTGAATCACACATCAAACTGTTCTAAAGTATCTTCCTTTTCATTCCACATGTGCTTCTTTTCCTCGACCCCCTGTGGCTGATTACTTATTTCAGTGCAACAATCCCTCCACCGTACTTTGCCTCGACTTTCTCTGCATCCACTTTTCTGTTTGAGCCCCCTCTACCCCCTGGGCCTCTGGGTGCAATCAGAAGAGCCATAATGTGCTAGTAGAAGAAAGCCTCCTATCTCGGGTTGGAAGAAGAAAATTGAAGAAGGCTGAGGGGACGGAATATGATACTGGTAAAAATGCGCACTCATGAGAGGCAAGAGAGCGCTAATGAGGGGTGGTGGTAGTGGAGCCGGGCAGGCTAGTTGCATGAGAACTCTGTATTATGGGGTCTAGCAAATGGAGGGAGGGTGGTGGAGGAAGGTGGAGGAGGGTGGCGTCTACCGGCCCTCTTTTTTTTTTTCCCTCTTCTTTTCAGTGCACACAAGACCAGATGGTATTCTCATTGAAGAAATTATACAGCAAAATGAGAGTGGCAGGGTGTGGTTGTCTCATCAAGCAGACGACACTCACTCATTTGGTTTTATTCCTTACAAGACATAAAACATGACAGAAATTTAACTGTCCTCAGTGAAAAAGATTAAATGCTACACAGACATTCCTCAAGGTCACTTTCCACAAGATTAAATGGTAATTAAAGGACTTTTATCAGCAGCCGATCTGGTCAGCTCACTATCTTACAACAGCTGCTAAAGCAAATACAGTACTGCTCCGGAAGACAAATAGTCCCTTTAGGAGCTCGGCCAATCTATAGTAACACAGGAAACTGCCATCAGGAGTAAAATGATTCAATGAGCAGAAAACAGATCACACTGTAGCTGTTACGTAGCGGCTCCCTCAGATGCTTAAATTGCAAATTGGTGGGCTAGATAGCAGCAAAGCTTGAAAACTGGATGCCTCAGAGCTCTGGTTAAGTTTGCGGTTCAGTTAATTACAGTCACAGTGTACAGTATGGTTACAAAAGAGACAGATACATTCAGAGCTCAAGCTCCACTAAGAAAGAAGTGAAGCAGCACAGCGGCGCTGAAGTGTAATGGGACTGCAGAGCAGCAGGGCTGGAGATCAGGACACGGTTCTGTGGGTAGATGGCTGTTTTTCTGGATCAAGTCCCAAATGTATAGCGGCTATGAACACAACTGGGCCGAGGTGGGAGAACCTCATCAAACCCTCAACAACCAATTATCCACCTGCTCCCAACAGCTGAGAGCAATTTCATCAAGGCAGGAGAAGTCACATTTAAAAGTCAATCAGCCGGTCACAGGGGAGGAGGGTGCTCCTCTGTCTGTCTGCCTGTCCAGGTCCCACTGACATCCTACTGTAGACGCCTCCCACACCAAACCAACAAGCTGAGAAAATTCTGTGTCTGCCTTCGCTGAGACTGTTTATTATACTACATACTTTACACCTTTATTATACTCCAGCGTACGATCCCATTTTGCTCCAAGGCTGGAAGGAAGTTTATGATCAAAACACACTCACACTCTGCACTCTACTATTGAGTCTAAGGTAGAAACATCTAATTACAGTTTAAGGGATTAGTCCACTAATGACCAGTAATTATCACCTGCAGAATTTTGAAGATCGATATATAATTTGAGTCATTTTTCAAGCAAAAATAACAAACCTCCTGTGTGAGGATTTGTTTATTTTCTCTGTTTTATATCATTGTAAGTGGAATATTTTGGTGGTTTGGAACTGTTGATTGGACAAAACAAGATAACTGAAGACTTCACCTTTGGATCAGTTCGATGCATTTTTTTTTCATTATTTTCTGACATTTATTAGCCAAATCAACCAAGTGATTATTTGAAAAAATAATTAGCAGTTTAATCATCAATGAAAATAATTATTAGTAGCTGCCTCTAAACATCAAATGACATCCTTCTCAACTGTTTATAGGTCAAAAGATATCTGGACATCAAAAAGTAAAACCAGGCTAGGTGCAGGTGAAAAGGGAGCGTTATTAAGAGCAAAGCCAGAAAGCATTTGCAAATCTGTAATTTTTCGACCATGAACAAAGTAAAAAGAAATCCGCTACATTTAAACCTGCATTAAGCAATAATTGGATATTAACACAGGATCAAATGAGTTCCAATAATAAGGTTTGCTTGTGCTCCAAATCTCACTGAGAATAAGGATTCAGCTCTCTGCAGCTTTAAGCCGCTTTCAGCCCATTGTTTTGGTTTTGGTTTGTAGGTTCATAAAAAAAAAAAAAAAAACTGTGGGCAGCTGCTCCCAGCGCAGGAGCACATACAGTTGAAACGGCGTGAAATGGTCGATAGCTGGAGTCAACACACAGCTGATGAGGAGAGTTGAACATCTAGGAAGCAGTAAGCCCAGATTCTTTTCTCAAGAGCGGGTCAACCAAACCAGAGATAAAGCAGCGATGAAACTAACACTAGAGATTGGATATGTGGTGAGAAACAGAATCCCAGTGATGCCCACGTTGCTCTGTTTCTGCTGCATGTGTAAGGTGCCGAGTGTTTGCTCACACACTCAAACACAGCCTGATAAGGGATGATATAGTATCAAGGCAGCTTTAAGGATTGCCTCACCAAACACCAGATGAGCCGCATCCATCCACCCAACATGTTCAATCTCCAGTGTAAAAACAAGATTAAAGCAACCGGCTTTAATGATGAGAGAATGCAACAACTGTATTTGGCAGGGATGTGTATGGATCTACAACTGTGGATCTGTAAGATCCGGAGATGTGTCCTTTCCCCCTTGTCGACTTCTCCTAACCACTACCTGATGACATCTGTAGATGACTCAGTGCGTGCTCCTCTCTGTGCATCTGCACAATGACATGGGACTGTCCTCAGTAAATTGAGGGACAATTCATGTCTGCAGCCAAGTGCAACTAAGACCAAGGAGATGAGTGGTTGTCTCTAGGCAGCTCACATCAACACGGAGACAGTGGAGGTGGTCCAACAATAGAAATACCACAGCAATGTCTTCATCCTTGAGCCTCTTTACCATTAAAAGAGAAGAAGAGAAAACAGAACAAACAAGATGAGAGAAAGAGAGAAAGAGAGAGATGCAAGGACTCAGAAGTTGCATGAGCAGCAGCATGACGAGTGACTGTGGCTGACATCTCGGTAGTAAATGTGGAGGAAAAACTGCAAGCAAACGAGGGATTTATGTTGATACCAGAGCCATTAATGCAAACAATTCATTAGGCTGTCCTCTCTAGAGTAACTAATTAGCAGTTACTGTATTTCATCTGCAGGTCCTCTGCTCATTAAACTCTGAATATACTAAAGCCAAAACATACACTGAATCCAACCTATTGATGAATATATAATAGCTCCAGTTTGCTCAGATGCAGTTCACTGGATGGGTTAAGGCTGAGTTTAGTTTGTTTAAAACTACTAAAAAGAACCTGTACACAACAAAAAAAAATAGGTGAATATTCACATAACTTATTGATTTGCTCCATATATTATAATTTCCTACTAGATTAAACTACAAAGAACAACCAAATTAACATCTTACATCCTTTGTGTGTTAATAACTTGTTCTAATTATCCAAAATGACCTGTTTAATTGGATCATGAGCATCTGCTGCTGCACCACCTCTCATTTCAAGCAACCCACTTATTGTTTAAACTTGGCATGTTGGAGCAGCCTTCCACAGGCATGATGGAGAGAAACTGATATAGCCAATAAGGTCTTATGGCTTGGTTTGTCACTGTGCTGGAAGTGAGCCTTGTTTGCCATTCATCAGTGCAGCATATATTCTATGTCAGCATGCTGTGGAGGAGGTCGATATTCCGCCAAGGCAAATACATTTACATTTATTTATTGCAAGCCATTACAGGGACCCTTATTCGTGCTTTGGAGAACAGGCTCCTATTTTATTTTCCATCACATGCAGCTTGCAAACCAGTCGAGCTCAGCGGTGCACTGGACTCTCTGCGAGGTGTTAAAATTCAAGTCAAGTATGGAGAGGACAGCGTTTGCCTCTGACACCAAAAAGTAGGGTAAACTGCGCTTTCTGATTGAGGGGTATGGTAGAGAGATACATCACTTATCACCAGTTGTGAAATCAAGTGGGAGAACTTCCCACCCACCACGTCCAAAAGTGATATTAAGTAGCCAAACTTACTACCCCCCATGTAGAAAAGGTAGAAAACTTACCACCCCCATGTCCAGCTGCTCGGTAGTCAGGGAAGGAGCCGCTCCAGTCACTGGTAAAAACCACAATATCTGCACCAACAGCAGCATCTCCGGAGAAATATTCCTCATCCACTTGAGAAGAACCAGAGAAACCATGATGCCCTATGACAGGCTGCTCCTGCAGGGCTCAGACACCGACCCCGACAGCCGCATCCACGGGATAAATCACACACTGACACGCCGGTAAAATTTTGCCCGAGTAAGTCTACCTCACTGTTGAGCGTAAACACATAAAACACATTAAAACCGGTGGCGGAAGAGACGGATTTACAAGTTTGTTTTCCACAAATCGGCACTTGTAACTATCGCATAAGTGCTCGCAAATTAGGAGAAACAATGTGTGTGTTCTTGCCCTTTATCAAGTCCGTCAGAGGTGATATCCCTGCAGCGAGCAGCGCGAGCTCCTCTCCTGTTCCAGCACTGGGAAATGAAAGCAGCTGCGTGCGGTTTTGTCCCGAGCAGCAGCGGCAGCGGCAGCAGCAGAGACCGCGCGTTGACGCACACACACTCAGTGGATGAGTACTTGGCCCGAAGGATTCAGGGAAGAGAAGGGAGGGCGTACGGAGGGAGGGAGGGAGAAGGGGAGAAGAGGAGGAGGAGGAGGAGGAGGAGGAGGAGGAGGGGTCCAGCGCATTTTCAGCCCACTTGGACACTTTTGAATTGATGACGCGCTCCGTGCGTAATCTGAGAGTCTCAAGGGTTAAGACCAAAGGCATAAAGTACAATTTGTCGTTGCTCTTGTAACGTTATATGAGGAATTTGTCAGCGTTAAGTAGAAATGACTTGCCTTGGAGTGAATCCAGCTTTGAATGAGTAGCCTGGATTTTATTTTAACTTTAACATGTATCCTAACAAAAAAAAAGAAAAAGAGGAAATACAAGAAATGCATCTGGATGAATGAATCGTTTAATAAAACAAAAGGAAATGTTTAAGACTTGCTGCAGGCTACTTGTTTGCTTCTGTTCAGTGTAGACCCTAATCTCACAGTTAACCTGATCATGACCCTGATACTGATCACCACCACCACCATCATCATCATCATAAATTCCACTTCTAGTGTTTTTGTGGTTCTGGTGCCAGTGTGGTCCAAAGATGTGAGTCAGTTATTCATTGCCTGATTACAGACTTTAAGGGCCCTGGGGCAAAAATGAGATGTGACCCCCCCCAAACCACAATCTTCTCTCTGTGCACTGTGCATGTATTCTCTGGCTTTAATGAAAACAAACAAATTACAGAATATGCATCATGTGAGCACAATATACACAAGTTATTAAGACTAATCCATCACACTATTATCCTGACGGTGATCCCCTCACCTTTCCTCTAGCTCCAACATGAGGTTGATACTTGTGGTTTTGAGTGAAATATCTATACTACTAATGAATGGATCGCAATAAAAATTTGGTTCACATATTTGTGAACCCCTCAGGCTGAAGTGTAATAACGTTGGTGATCCATCATCATCAAGTCAAACTTTCAATGTATCCCATACTTTGGCTTATATCTAAATACCATCTAAACCGATAACATTCCTTTGAATGTTCTTTGTGCCAGTTAGCATGTGTTAGATTTTAGCATGTTAACATGACAAACTCTGATGGTGAACATTTTACCTGTTTAACACTATTATGGGTGTCTGTGGCTCAATAGGTAGACTTTCACTAATCACAGCATTGGCATTGCAGTCCCCAGCTCCCTTTGTCCACATGGCAGTGTCCTTGAGAGAGAAACTGAATCCCAAATTGCTCCTGATGGCCAGGCCAACTCTTTGTGTGTGTGAATGGGTGAATGAGACACAAATTATAAAGTCCTTTTATCAATACAACCATTTACCATTTGTCAGCATCCTCACATAAGCTTTCTGTGTCTGCACACCGCTGTGCCAAAGCACAGCCTCACAGTACCACTAGCACGGCTGTAGACTCTTGTTGATGTGTCGCGAGAGTGTAGGGTTAGGGGAAGAATGTAGGAAGAGGGGCCAACAACGCCAGCTGGGGAATCACACCCCAGGGTATACCATTTCTAAGCCTTAGTTGTTTGTTAAATGGATATCAGGACACAGGCTCGATAACTGATGAGATGTGTTGTTGAATTCAACAAAATATTTTATTAGAAACAAAATATCAGACTGCAGGGACTGAAGCTGCTGAAAAGGAGAACTATATTAAAGGCAAATGAGAATCAAAACAAGCGTAAGGAATAAAACTATTTTATTCAATGCATAGATTTCTTAAAAGTAGAGTACAAGATCTTAAAATTACAAAAAAAAGATTATCAATACTAAAATACCTAAAACCAGTCCAACATAAACTTAAGCAAAATAAGAAAAAAGAAAAGTGAGCTGAGGCCACTGGTGGAGAGGCAGACTACTGAGGAGTGCTACAACTCACTCATCTCAGGTGCAGCACAGCAGACCTCACCGCAAACAGGATGCAAAAATACATGTGTCCCAGTGCTCTTGCTCGCATGCATAAAGTGTGGGGGACCTCACCCAGGGTGGCTAGCCTCCCAGCCTGGCAGAGTTCAGCTACACTGCTAAAGAAAAGCTAATGAGAAAGCAATTACTCACAAGTAAATAAGCAACTAGACTACTAAACAACCAAAGAATTAACAAACAAATAAGGAACTTAACAACCCAGTCGACTAAACAAATGAAACAAATAAAGCAAAATAAACCAGGCAAAACAACAGCAGGTGAATCACCTCTGGTATGGGGCATAAATGGTCCACTATGGATGAGGAGGCACCGCTGCAGCTAATGCTACCAGCCACAATTGACAGGAACCAGCAAGAGACTAAAAGCAGCCAGCAGGTGCTCTTTATAACCTTGGCTGGGGGAGGAGTCATCGCAGGGCTTTGTTCACAGGCCCTACACTACCTGAAAGCGTTCAGCACTACATTGACATTGGGCCCTTCTTCAAGACAGTGCCTCAAGATTATGTAATAACGTTGGATCCACATTAAAGGGCCTTGTTATCACAAATTTAGAATTAATCAAATAGCCAGTAATCATACACACAACAAACTTTAGTCCTGTCTGGAATCCTGGAACAATTGCCTGCTTCGACACGTTCGACACAAGTGTTTTTCATATTCTCTGTGTCCCTCCTTATTCATTGTAAATTGCCCACACAGCAGTAAAATGGAGAAGAGACACAGCTGTAATATCAAAGAGGACATTCAATCTGAAAGCACAATCATGTAAAATCTTCACGTGGCCAGTGGTAAATGAATTTAAAGCGATTGGATCCAGCTTGAGTTGTAATCAGCCCATATTCAGAGACATATTCAAATGTAAAGGCATTATTTTTACACCACAGAACATCACCACCACAAATATATATACCATAAAGCATTCATTATTAAATATCCCTATATGGAATTTTAAAACAGCACATTTTCACTATGGTTGAGGAGGTGGGTCTTTAATAATTGTCTGATATTCTGCCCTGGTCCGAGCTGAGACATGGTTTTAAGAGTCACGACTAGAAAGGATAGAGCAACAGCGATGTGAAGAGGTGAGGGAAGAGGGAGCAAGTCATTTTTCAGTCTTGAAACTCTGACTTGCAGCCTCCAGTGAAGTGACTGTGTTGGTTGCTCTTTCACTGCATCACCAATGAGAAATCTCAACCTGAATCACAACAAAAGGTCATTCAATTATTTTTTATCCCCCCAAACCTCGGTTAATCACTATCATACATACATACTTTATCATCCTCCTGCCCTCTGAGAGCATGTAAAGATGTCAATCAAAACCATTTTAAGGAAAGAAAATATTACCACTACTACTACTAACGATGCCGTACTAATTATACAGACTTTCAATTGAAATATAGGCGGTGAGAATTCAAAGAGTTAAATTACACCCAATTAAATGTACAAATCAGCAGAAGCTAGGTCACTGAAGTAGAAAAACTGCGTATGTCTCTGAAATGCAAAGATGTTTTATTTTGTACCCCTCATTACATTTCTATTTTCACCATATTTGAGGAAACATCAGAGGAAAACACAAAACAATTTGCTGAGCTGCAGAGATAATTATGACATGAGGCAGTGGTATCATCCAGCTTCTTGTGACAAAAGACTAATGTACTTATTTTGTGTATGTGTGTGTGTTGTATAATATTACAAATCCACCTGCGATGCAATGAAAGAGCATACTGCTATGACTAACAATCACTGAGAGCTACATGCAGCATGCAAACCATGTGACTGATCGCTTGATGTGCCATTAAAAGAAAGACTTGAATTCACCACTGCTCCCCTTCTCGATAAAAAACAGACACACATGCGCAGATACACACACTCTTCCCACTTCTTATTCCGATCCATTACAGCAGTCATTCATCACGGGTCCAGAGGAGAAAGACATGAAAAATATGTCTTTTGCTCAGCAGCATTAAGTTCTGCTGAGGGCTGAAAACTTCTCAACTCTACTGCTTCCAGTCCCAGGCGGACTTGTCATCGCCACAATATTATGATAATTGTCGCATCTGAATATTGTGTCCCACAGCATGTCTCCCGGCAAAAAGAAGCTTCAGTCATTCAGTTTTATATTAACACAAGGTTAAAACAGCCATTTACTCATCTCAGACTGCGGTGCACATTTCACCTGAAGTGTTTCCACATCGTCAGACTGTTTCCCAGAGAAATTTAGCTCATTTTCTTTGGTCAGATCGTATAATTATAGGAAAACTCATTGCCGACTGTGGACGTGAACAGAATTGAGTTTGCTGCCTGCTACTGTAACACATGCAGTGCAATATTTGTTGTAATGTACTGTATGACGCCAGGTTGGCTGCAGACCTCTTGCACTGCTGAGGATAAATGAATCTAAATGGATCCGGTCAAATTTCTTCCTCTTCCATCGAAGTGAGTGCTGTGACTGTTTTTGTGTTGCTTGTAGTGATATGTTGTTTGAATATGGAGACAGTGTTTGATAGTTGCTAATAACATATTGAATGCATTCTTATGTCAAATCAACACAAATGAAACTCTTTCCCTTTTATGTTATGTATGTGTTTGTGTGTTTGTGTGTGTGTGTGTGTGTGTGTGTGTGTGTGTGTTTGCTGAATGAAGAAGAAGCCCCTGTGGAATAAGAATGCAGCCTCAGAATAGGGATGATTGAACACCTTGTCATAGTAAAGTTAAATAGGCACATAGATAAAACTCCATATAGCACTCTGAGAATAGGAGCAAGATTAATGTGGAAGGTTACTTCAATCAAAGGACGTTCCTTTCAACTCCAAACATGTATACAGCAAAGAGACTCTCTGTGGTGCTGCACCTTTTCTCCAGCCTGTGTTCAAGAAATCACTCCTAAATTATTTAAAGTTACAGGTCCAAAATTAATTTATGCTCTTAAGTCTTAAATCCATCTAAATTCTGACCATTCGTTCTCCTCCTGAGCTTCTCCTGTGTCTGGAATTTAACATACAGTTTTATTTCGCCTTCGGGATACACGGCCATGCATAAACAGTATACAAACTTAAGTTAGTAAAAATGGAAATACTCACCCGTGGGAAGTTTAGCGAACCGTGTTTAGCATGCCGGTCTGCATGAGCTTCACTGTTGATAATGTTTCCAATAACATTTTTTCAGTTTGTCGATATCATTCTGGACAGTAAAATCAATCATGGTTATGGTTATGGATGAGTTGTAATTAATCAATCTTACATGGTGTATATGTGTGTGTGTGTGTGTGTGTGTGTGTGTGTGTGTGTGTGTGTGTGTCACATACCAAATGCATCCTTCCGCTTCCACATCCCCTTCTCCGTCCCCTCAAAGTCTATCTCGTCCAATCTTACTGTCACAGACTCACAGACTTTGATGTACAGTTCTCGTAAGTCCACAGGAGCTCCGGGCTGCCCCGCCGTAAAATCTATCGTGGAAACGCATGAGGGGTCTCCCGCAGACTTTCTCAGCCCTTTATGCGCGCTTTCTGTGGGTAGACTTTGCTTAAGGACATATTCCATAATTCATATGAGTGTTTCTTTTAAAATGGGGATGGCAGAAGAAGCCCAAAGACAAATAAACATAAGGAAAACAGAGAGCTGGCACATACACATACATACATATACTGTCAACATTTGTCATTTGTTAGTTTGTCAAGTGATGATTTTTTTTTTTTTGTTAATGTTGATGTTGACATTAGCATTTAACTCAAAGAACCTCTGTGCAAGCACAGCCTCATAGAGCCAATTGCATGGTTAGAGACAAGTATATTTTCATATAAATCAACAATGTCATACTTGTTTGTACACAAACAGTCAAAAATCACATTTGTGAGACTAATTAGATTTTCAGAAGACAGAACAGTGTGTATTGGTGACTTCACCTTGCAGCACATTTCTTCTCTTCACTCCTCAGCAGTCCATAAAATCTGCTTCAATTCTCTCTGAATCCGCTCTCAAACTGACTGTATTGTCTTGTTTTCCTCCATGTGAATGAATGGTGGCTGATTCGGACTGTTGTGTATTCACCACCCAGGAGAGCGACAACCGTCTAAATTGATTCCTTCTCACAAACACTTCGGTACAGTTGCACCAACAGCTGTAAGAGCCACTCCTCGTGAAGGGGGGGTACGTAGTGGCCCAATTCCAATCGGGCCCCTACAATCTCTCACTGTTTGCGTGCGTGCGTGGAGGGTCTGCCACATTAAGTGTCATTCCAATCCAATTATCCTTAAGGGAGAGTGGGTTATAAAGCCTTCCAATGACGAGTGTGCATCACGCTCCCAGTGAAGTGCACACGTGACGAAATTAGAGGATACATTGTACTTTGGAACAAACAAGCCGTTGCGTATCAAGAAAAGATTTTTATTACAAGATAGATTATCTTTTACGTAAATATTTATTTGATTACAACATCCTTTCTGAAATACTTTTGGATAAGAGCTTGTCGGTTTATTTATACCCTCACTCTTAATTAAGAGACCCTCCACAGCTGTGAGTGTGACTCCACAGAGAGTTACACGAGTGGGGGCCGTGGGACACACTCGCCACTCTCCCCCGTACGAAGGAAACAGTCATCGTGCTGACAGACTTCCTACTCACACAACCGCTGTGATGTACGCTGTGTTGCATTTAACTCTTAACACTTTAATATTTTAAGCTTAACTTTTAACTTCACTTCCACCATGAGAAGACAGAACGCACTGAATCAAAGCTTCATGTAAAAAACCAAAATAACAGCTGACAATGTGGTAAGATGGAGTTTACAGTTATGAGGCGTTTTCTCCTTTTGCCTCCATGTTCTCATGTTAGTAAGCAAAGAAGAAGAAAGAATAGTAAAGCATTAACATTAAATACTTACCAGTAAACATAATCACAGCATAGCCATTATCTTTAACTTGTATGGTGATATTGTCAGACAACGTCACCGTTATAAAATCAGTACCATACGCGGTTCAGCCATATGCAGTAGTAGTCTTGTTTCAGTAAGGATTGTTGACAGTATTGTCAAAAGAAGTTGATTTAAATGCTAAGACATACTTTTATGATCATAATCTAATTTCATTCTAATCTAATCTAATAAGATTGTTGATAAAACACACAAAATACTTAAACAGTGCTTCAGAGCTATACTGTTGAAAACAAAATAAGGAGTAAGAGCTGATTTCTGTGGCCTGTTAGACTGTTCCTGTCTGCTCTGGGATCTGGTAGGCTGGATGATTAATGAGGCATGGTAGAATAAGGGCAGGGGAATAGAAGCAGGGCCTGGACAGTTTCTGTCACTTGCTGACCTCAGTGTAGTTATGAGAAAGACCCAAACAAGTGTATGGATGTATCATTCATTAAGCAAAACCCACAGCCTCTTCACTTTCACTAAGACGTGTCGAAAAGCTGTCGTATAACTCTTGTTGTCAGCAGTCATAAAGATGGCTCTGTTCAGACGTTAAAAGGCAGACAAGACATAAAACCGATGGCGTAAACAAATGAGTGCTTCACTGCAAAGAACAACAGAGGGGGGAAGCAGGGCTGGAGAAGTACCACTTCAGTTCATGGAGCACTGTACTCCTCTCATCATGAAAGCAAAAATAATTTAAAAAAGGTTTGAAGAGATGGCAATGCCTCTCATTCCACATGAAACAGTTTGTTTCACATCTATCTATCTATCTATCTATCTATCTATCTATCTATCTATCTATCTATCTATCTATCTATTTATCTATCTATCCATCCATCTAATTATCACAGTATTACACAGATTTCATTCCTCTCTTGCATCAGTCTTAAAAACACTGACTTCATTTGCTCCATCGCCTGCTTCTGTTTTCCACGTTTTCATTTAAAGCTATACTCATCAATCAAACCTTATCCAGACAATACTGTGTGTTGCTCTGTGCACTGCCCCTCGATATTTCTACCTTGTATCCAAATGTGATGGGATAGATTCATGAGGGACCTAAAATCACACTGTAGCTGTACAAAACAGAAGTTCACATTAGGGACTGGGGTGTTCCCTCAATCATCATCCCATTAATTAATGAGTAAATTAATCCAATTAGGGTTGTAAAGTGGATTTATAGCGTCATAATAAATTATTCATTACAGGTTACATTTGATGTAAAAGAACAGGGGAGGTGTCAGTCTTACCACTGTGATAGTCATGTTTAATTCATGGAGCTCTCCAACTGCTTAGTTTCATACAAGATACAAGACAACTGGGCTCTGTGTTTTCTCCTGCGAGATTCTGCATGTGTGAAATGCATATTGATCTCAAAATGTATTTGTGATTAGTGGCAATAGTATGATTAAACCCTTGATTAAATCTGTAACAGCCTAGCTGCAGCACTGCATAATGAAATCTGATATCCCGGGTGAAAGAGGGCCACATGCAGACAAGCAACATTACGGCTGTAAAAAAGATGAATGTCCGGAGGTTCGGCATCTACCGTCACCCTCTCCTTTGTTCACTCAAGTGTAAAAAAAAGCCAACAGATATTGGATAGTGAAATGAGGAAGGCCAAGAGGTTGTGCAGGCAATAGATATGCGCCTTTCCTCCATCCATGTTAATCAGACTGGAGAGTGGTCTCGATGGCTACTCCTGCCCAGGGGCTCTGTGAGAGTTGTGTCCTAGAATGGAGACTAGACTGGTGGTTTTCTGAAACTGTGCCTGGGGCTTGCCTACACCTGCCTAGAGGTAATCTTTTTCTTCTCAGCCTCCATGTTCCTCCAGCTGCACACAATGGCAGCAAACACAGAATGAGAAACTACAAGTGGCTGATACCTTGCTGCAAGTGACTGTTTGTGTTTGTTTCTGGATCCAGACATGGCTCTGCTTTGTATGTTTGCAGGTTCTCTCAGTCGCTTTGGTACATTTCTCAGATCAGAATAGAAATTCTCCAAACAACTTGTTCACTCTCCACATCATCTCGTCACTTGTGCACATCATAAAAGCAATTTCTCATTATTTTGAACAAATTGCAAATGCTTTGGCACATTCATGCAAATGATTGTGTGCGATTGTCTGCGGTTTCCTACATTATTAAATGCTCATGTCATGTTGATGAAAATGCATTATACTGGTTCTCTGTTGAATAGTTTTACCCTCCAAAACACCTAGGTATTTGTCTATTGCATAAGTCATTAAAAATGGTTGAACCAATCTGTCAAGGTTATTTTCTCTGTAAATGATGAAACGATTGTAAATGAATGAGAGAAGCATTAGATCAACCAGTGATCAACCAGTTCTCTGCAAGGGTACAGCTCATGAACCTCCAACTGACAAACCGATATACAGAGAGTACAACAGTGTTACAATTTCCTGGACGATGGAAGAACAACAAGGAATGGCATGTTCCTGATGAAGTAAGAACCATGTTTTCAACCATGGCCTTATAGTGACCGAGGCAGGTCGAAAGGTGCAGCCGAAAGTTGGGAGAACAACTGTGTCCTCAATCATTCAAACTTTTCAGAGAACAGAAAACAGGTATCCAACAATGTGCACTGTACTGCAATACTGTATACTTACTGTAATGCTTCATATTACAGTATTCAACTTGCATTTGACAGTATACAGTAAATGTAGGCCTACTTTATAGAGACGCGTACTGAATATACTGTTACACAAAAACACACACACACTGTATATATATATACACAGTGACATTTTTTTCTTCTTACTCAACTTTGTGTTTTGTGTTACTATATTTTTCCTAAAGGTGCAGATGGTCCCTTTTCACACCTCAACAGGAGGAGGCTTTTTGCACCATGGCCATAACAGATAATGCCATTAGACTAATGGAGATACAGAGTGCCATCATAGAGGACAACAATGTCTTTGAAAACATCCTGTCTGTTTGCATCTCAGGTGTCAACAGAGTGCTTAAAAGACACCAGATGAACTGTGTACCATGTGTTTGACAGGAATGGTGAAAGAGTGAAAGAGCTACGGTACCCATATGTAAGGGCAAAAGATCCATGTGCATACGTAACAGTACAACATTGTATGGTGATATACAGTACAGTAGGTGTGACCTGTACACATTTGCTATGGCTTTATGCAGCATGTGTACCATTGATTGTAACTGTACCGTGTCCAGAATGAAAATATTCCTAAAGTTCGTTTTGTATCTTCTAGTGGAATCAAGTGAACCACCTCACAGCTTCATTTATCTGGATGAGGCTGGTTTCAACCTGGCCAAAGGCAGAAGGTGTGTTTGAAGTGTCATTGGAGCTAGTGTCCAGGCCAACGGGGAGAGAACATCGCTATGCAGGCAGAACATGTTGTGCTAGCTCATGTTCCCATTATAGGGCCATTCAACACACAGCAGCTCCTCACCTTTTCAGACACCCTCTACAGGAATCTCAACCCTCATGAAAGGGCTCTGATTCAAGGTGATTTACCAAAACTCTCTGGTAATTTGGGATAATGTGAGTTTCCATCACTCAAATACCATAAGACAAGGGTCTGTGACCCACTACAGGATGCTGATGGAATTCCTCCTACCCTACTCCCCATTCCTTAACCTAATTGAGGAGGGCTACTCAGCATGGAGGAGGAAGGTTTACAATCACCAGCCACATACTAAGATGACCCTGCTGGCAACCATGGATTCAGCAAGTGAGGACATAACAGCAGAAGCCTGAAGAAACTGGATAAGATGTCCAAAGGATTCTTTCTGTGATGGATTGCAAGGGAAGATAACCGTTGCGATATGGATGACAACCTGTGGCCCGACAGATAGGAACCTAAGGAGGTGGAGAAAGCCAGCACTGTATTTCCCCATACAGCGCTGCATGTACAGTTCTGTCTAAAGGGTTGCTTCCTGTATTTACATTATCCATTTTGTATTATTTTCCTTTGTGCCATGCAGTGCTGTAAAACAATATTTTCTTTTTCTGTCGCAGTGACATGGTCTGTCAACAGAACAAACAGTGAAAGTGTGAATCAACCTGCCAAATACAGTAATATGTTACTTTGTAATGTTGAGACTGATATATGCCGAGTATAGAAAAAAGCCTTGTGCATTTTCATTTTCAATAATTGTCGTCAAAACATTAGCTATACCTGTTGTCCAAACGGTAAGGATGATTCAAGGAATGTACGAAACAACTGAGAAAAAGTGTAACAGTGAGAGAAGTGCTACTCTGTACTGATTTATCTGTAACACACAAGTTAAGCATTGCTTTTCTCTCTGCCTACTGTATACAGTATGTGTGTGGGTGTAGGGTGGGGCACTTGGCTTTGTTTCTCCAATGTTAATAAGTGTCAGCACAGAAAGGGCCAGTTAGTATTGCCTGCTCTCCTGCAGTTCAGTGGTTCTGTGAACCTGACAGATAATAAAGAGCTGCACCATGGGGGATGCAGCCATACAATGCATCATGGAAGCAATGTTCTACTCATTCGGCTTCCCTCCCTGTTTCCTCTTCACCCAGCCTTTCATCTCCTCCTCACATCATGCGTCCTGCCAGGGCATCACCTGTCAGGCTGTTAATCTAAATATGTTATGTCACTAAGTAGCCTTTGAATAGGGACTGTTGTCTCTGACAACTAAGGCAATAAAAAGGCATCAAACTATTTTTTAACCTGGATTTTAAGTCTATTCTCTTTATTGTTTTGGTTTCTGCAGGAAGAGGATATTCACAACTATTTTCAATGAACAAGTTATTGTGTAATAAGCTCAGACATTCCTGTGTGAAAAAGAAATTGTGAAAACACAGATGAGCCACTGATTATGCACCAGTCTGTTCAGTAACTGAAAAATATACATACAAGAAATAGTTAAAGGTTGGTTGTGTTGCAAATTTAAAATATGATCTTCAATTGTATTTTTCCATTATTCACTTTTGATTGATTCTGACCTGGTATTAATATGCAAAATACCCACAGTATTATTTCCCAGATTTTCATTTGATAAATGAAACCTGAAAATAATGAGCCCGGCAGTCGTTGAGACTCACATTGTTGTTAATGCTGTTCAACAGGCAGAGGATTCGGCAGCTTTACACACTACAACAGAAAGACAACAGGCTCTTTTTTTTTACATGTCTTTTAAATCCACAGTGACCCAATGGAAAGGGTCATTAAAAGTGTGAGAAATTTGCTGTTGTTACATTGAAAACATGCACAAACTCGTCTCAGACACTCAAGTACCATTTCTGTAAGTAGAAAGCATCTTGTGCATGAAAAACAAAACATTCGTTGTGTATAGCTATCATTAAATGGAGAGTTTTAAGTAGCTGTCCCCTGTTCATCATGGTAGTTTGATACATGGCTTTTCACACCAAAGTGCTTTTTGTCTCACAGAACAGCCATGGATGCTATTTGAAAGACTGACCAACCAAATAAATAACTTGAATTACTGCCTTGCGGTTCGATGCTTCTGCCGACCAGCAATGTGAAAAATATCAGGAATGCCCTCTAGGTGGCTGGACGTACGTACGTACATAATACAATAAAAAAGCTTTTTGGTTCTCCAGCTAACTACCAGAACTTATCTTTCTTTGAACCCCTTGAAACAATCAGACACCAGTGTGTACAGCACCATATTGAAAGACCTGAGATTCTAACATAATGAAATAATCTCTTACCATACTGTGCTTCCCTCCTGGACACTTTCATCAGTCCCTTGACAGGGTGAGAAGCATTGTAATGATGTACAACAATATCCAACCTCTACAACACAATAGAAAGCTTCTCAAATGGAAAACATCTCAGTTTCTAGCCTATTATGACCTTTCCTTTAAAACTGTACAGGTTTGACATCAGATTATATTGGCCCCAGTGTAAGAGAACAATCTCTGACCTGTAGAATCCTATAGTCCTAATCCTTACAGGAAACTAAGTAAAAAATAATAAACCAAAGCTAGTGAGACAGATAACTGTGGGCCTTGCTAGTATATACACCTTGCTGAATGTAAAAGTTTTTCACGTTTACCAAAACACATTTGTAGCATTCCAAGGCCACAATTTTAAAATTGAAAAGCCTCGTTTTTTCCTCTGCACCACTTCTCATTGTGAAGAAGAACTTTGATTAGTGAATTGGTTGATTAATATGATGACTCTAATATCAGAAGCCATGACTTCTCCATTCAGTGGTTCTCCAGTTGCCAGGACAACAACTCTTAAAATAAAGGAATATATTAACTACATTATCAACAAATACAGGAGTTGCCTACTTTGAGTTTTGCCATGCCAGAAACTGTTGGCTGGAACCCACAGTTGCAGTTGGTAATCTTGGACGTCCGTTACCAAGGTGACGGGTTCTGCCGGTGTCGCTCAGTGTTTTCAGCTTTGGTGAAGTCTGCAGACTTCATTTCTTGGGCACTCTTGATTTCTCTGTAGTCTTCTCTGCAGGTGGTCGTGGGCAGGTTGTGTTATCTGCCTCCGTCCCTCTCGGGTTGATGAGAAATAAAGTTGTAATGTACTGAACTTTTGCGATATAACTTTAGAGGAGAATGGCTGCGGCCAGATGTCTCTAAAACTGCCAGAAATCTTCAAAATTAAATCATGGTAATAATTAAAAAAGTTGCAAAAACATTCTGAGGCACTTCTGCTATTTTGATTCAGTTGGTGTTGACTTTGCTTGTAAGAATAAAAGATCGCGTGTGAAGACAAAGAAAAAGTTACTTGGAGCATGTGGCAACAGAAATAACAAAGAATACACAGACAAAAATGACAAAGGAGAAATTAAGTAGCAAAACAGCAGAATGGCACAGAGCCAAAAAGCAATGTGTGAAGTGATTACAGCAGTTTTTTTTCCCCTGGGGGCTCGCACATGTTTCAGGCGTGGTACTTGTCTTCTCCTTTGGTTTCTACTAGAGATGAAAATAATTTCCTATAAAACTTTTGAATTGTTTATGCTCTAATTTAGTTGCCATGACCCTTAACATTAAATGAAACAACACATATACTTAATGGTGTTAATAAGATCAATACATTTGTGGATTTCATGTCACATCTTTTAAAACCTTAATTTAGCATTACACAAGTGGTTAACTGATCAAACTATATAGTAAATGTTTCCTAAAGCTAATGGTAAATACATGAGGGTTACACGGCGGTCCTTTGATAATAATGATTATAATAGTAATAAGGGCATAATTGTGGGTGTTTCAGGTCTGTTACCTTGTGTGAAGGATGCTGACAGTATGGTCACATGGGTGGAAAAATAAAAAACAAAACAAAATGAAGACTTGAAATACTCACATCTTCACATTTAGTCCATTTGTTCCTGACAATTAGGCCACAGGTTCTCATCAATCGCATTGGATGTTTTCCCTTGCAATGCACCAAGGGCAAATCCTGCGTGCATAGCGTATCCATCCCTGGCAGTTTTCTGCACATATTGCCAGGCAACCAGCATTCATTGCCTCCAGGAGGGACATCTGGTCATATGGTTGATGATCATATACCTTCCATCTCCAAGTAGAGAAGAATTCCTCTGTTGGGTTTGGAAAAGGAGAGTATGAAGGGAGGAATTGCATCCTCATATGGGACTGTGCTGCAAACCATTCATTCACAAAGCGAGAGCGGTGGAGGGCAACATGGTTCCAGATGATTACACACACAGAGTCAAGGCATCAACAGCTCTCTCTCATCTGGTGGAACCAGTCGTTCGGCAAGAAATGTGATGACGCATTCTGTACTGTATGAGCCGATTGTTGGTATGCGGCAAAGGACGCCATCACTGGAAAGCACACATGGGGATATTGGCGTCCCTCTGACCTGGCACTGTGACAGTGGGCTTCTGCCCAGTGATGTTCCATCTGCGTCTCCTCATGTTAGAAAAGCTGCAGTTGGCTTTGTCCACTTAAATCAGTAGGCGATGTGCCAGTTCAGCTTCAAACTCATAAAGAAAATTAATCCAGTTGCATGTAACTGTATGGTATGATAAGGCATCACAACGGCAAATCATTACCTGCATATATTGGAGTCTTTCCTCTGTCACAGTCTTTCCTCAGCTGCTTCATTTTGACATGGTTTCTCCAAAGTCACACTGTTGATATTTCTAAATGCTCACTGATCTGCAATTACTGCCGCCTGGATTTCACACAGTGTGATCACATTGTTTGCCATGACCATATCTACAATGGCAGCCTCCTCCTCAGCACTAAAGGTGTTTCCTCTGTGGATTCCATACAGTGAACGCTCAAAGCCTGTCAAAAATGACATTATGATCGGTGACATGGTTTGCTCTGCCAACAGGACAATACAATCAAGCTGAAATACACATACAGTAACAATGTGACTCACCTGTTACCTACACCTCAGATGATATGGTCAATAATTGTTGCCTGAATTTAATTTTAAGCTCTATTTTCTCCTCCTCCACCACACATGCAGCCTCCTCATTCTTGGGCCCCTCTGCCATGGCCTCTTACTCTTTGATCCATACTTGCAAATAGCAACCACTTCTGTAGATGGATAAGGACTGATTGCTGATTGAAGATTTTTGCAAAGGAGTTTCACACGGGTGCATTAGAGATTCATAATCACGAAGTCATTTCTCTCAGTAGTGAACAGATGTTTTCCTTATAACAGTTAATCCAATAGAGTTTGGGGTCTATCTATGAGATCTGTACCAATTGTTTTGCAAATGGGAGTGAAAAAAAAAAATGTGTGAAAGCAATGAAAAACTGTTAACAAGTTCGCAAGAGAGGACTTCTGCTGTGCTAGGAAGTGTCAAGCGGATCCCAGTTTCATTAAGCGTGTCTTAGCGGCGGAGAAAAACTGCATTCATTCTTGATTGATTTTGACCTGTTATTCATATGCAAAATACTCACATTATTAATTCCCAGATTTTCATTTGATAAATGACACCTGAAAATAATGAGCTCAGGAATCAGCTGTAGGCAGTCATGGAGACTCACAGGGTTGTTAATGCTGTTCACAGGCAAAGGATTTGGCTGCTTTACTCACTACAACAGAAAGACGACAGGTTCTGGTTTTTGTTACATGTCTTTTAAGGCTAAATTAAATCCACAATCACCAAATGGACAGGGACTTTAAAAGTGTGAGGAATTTGTCATTGTTACATCGAAGACAAAATCTTGTCCCATTTAACATTATCTGATTGTTCATTGCCATCACATCAAAGTGCTTCTTGTCTCGCGGAACGGCCATGGAGGCACAATTAGATAGACCGAACAATCAAGTCAAATAAATACATAATAAAATAAAGCTTTTTGGTTATCCAACTAACTACCAGATCTCACCTTTCTGTGAACCCTTTGAAACAATATCCAACAACTATACAACACATAAAAACTTGTGTCAAATAATGGAAAACATCTCAGTTTCTCACCTCCTCGGACCTTTCCCATTAAAAATGCACAGGTTTGACATTAGATTGTTCTGGCCCCAGTGTAAGAGAAACAAGCATTGACCTGTAGAAACCCTACAGGAAACAGATGTGCTGAACTGAAGCTGGTCAGAAAGATAACCCGTAGGCTCTGCCATTAATAATGTCCAGTACATACACCCTGATGCAGGGTGTATGCCTAAGCAGTGTTAATATTAGCTGCTACTGGAAGGCATTAAGTCCTGAATGTTTGCCAAGTTTCAGAATCAATCTCTGCCTCTCACTTCCTTTCTCTGTGCACGCTTATTGTTCTTCATTTTATTTCTGTGCTTTTTTTGTTCTATATTTTCTATTGTATCCGTACATTAAAAAGATTGTGAATTAAAAACATAGACAACTCCAAAAAGAAGCTAAACGGCCCCATTGTCCTGCTCTGACAAACATGCAGTATTTTCAGCATTAGACTGACCTTCATACCAACAAGTACAAACATCACAGTGAAAATAAAACCAACAAGCAAGATGCTAATAATCTACGTCCAACCATTCTTATTCAGGAGATTAGTCTTTGTAACTTGGGATTTCATTCTTGCATTAATCTTGTTTACAACCGTTCGTGTCTATTGTATTCAATTCTAAGATGCTGACCAAGTAATCACAGGAAGACGTGGCTGGAAAGAGCTCCGTTGTCTAAACAGAGCCTAGAATCAAACACAATAGACTTGGTATGCCCTAAATTTAGTGAAAGTCTGCTGTCATTAAGCCGCTCTCTGATGATAGAGAGCCCACTCACAAGTTTTGCCTACAGACTCATCAGGTCCCTCTGCACAGCAATAACAGCTGAATGAGCATAAAAAGAGCTTATGTGGACAGTTCAGTGATGTCAAGAAAAAAAAAATTCTCCAACACACATCAACGTGAGGTGCTCTACTACTAAAAGGTCATCGGGTAGCGAACCATTAATCTGCAGTCTTTGATGTGACATATGTCACTCCCAAAGCCCTGAACTGAATATTACCATGGATCAAATTGTGCATTGATGGGCCCATCAGCCAATCATGGATGAGCTTGTCAAAAATGCACAGATATGTGAAACAATGGGGAGGATGGAGGCCTGTAGTGCCTGAAACCCACAAAATATCTACAAGGTTTCAGTTCCTGCTTTCCTCTTCAATGGGGCATTTCATGGAGAATAATAGCCCATACAATTGCCAAAAAGTTGATACACTAAAAATCACTGGGTTAAAACTTGTTAAAAGTTTGGGTCAATATAGCAGTGATGTAATTCTGGGTTAACTTTACTCAATAGCAAAAAATTGTTTTGATCCATTTTTTTCATGTTACTTTTGGAATCTACCCAAACTAAAATATGTTTAGACACAACTCAAAAATCTACTAATGTACTAAATCTACAAAAAAAAAAAAAAGATATGACATTCAAAAACTGCAAACGATACACATTTTATTAGCATTAACAAATAATGACTCAAGTTTAAAAAGAATAGATTATAACAGTTTGAAATCTTCTCATATTAATGTAATATAAAAAAATAACGCTAACACTGGATCAAAACAATTCCTTATCTCAGGTAAAGAGAACCCACTGCTGTGTTGGTACTGCAGTATATTAATGCAAACCCTTTGTTTTTTATTGTGAAAGAGTAATTGTATGAGTCGGCGGGGTCATGATGGCCCCTTTGTCAATTGAATTATTCCTGTCTTTATTAATGTCTTTCAGTCTCTCCGACAGCTCAGGGTCACATGAAGGACAGAAACAAAGCAGTGTTGTCAGCCATGTTGTTTTCGCAAACACATCTTAGGCGATGGTGTCAGCGCTGGCATTTTGTAGAGCCAGACTGTGAAGTGCTCTGAGGGAGTGGCGATGACTGCATCCTATGTCCTAAATCATTGGTCCTCTGTGACCTTCAGCTTGAGCAGTGCAGGCTACACTAAAACTCATTTGTTGGCCACCTCTGTCTGCATCCTTGCATCATGTTGCAAAGACCACTGCTGTCAGTTTCAGTAGATGCTGATTCTCCTCTGAAGCACCCCAACCCCACCCACTGTGCACAACATCTGTGAACACCAATATGTCCCCAGAGTCCCCAGAGGGTGAAGCACCCTCTTGGGGGTCCTTCACCAGTACAGTAGATTACACTGATGTTGATTGGTCGGGAAATGGTTACCAGTTGGTGTTTTGGGACCAGCACCACAATGACTTCTTGTGCCTTGGAGCAACTGAGACATAAAAGTAAAAGTCTTTCAAGTACATAATGGTGAAATCATCATCTAACTGGAACGGTTTCAACAGGATGTTCAAAGTAACTATAGAATAGCTAGAATCCAGTGAAGCATGGGTTTTATGTCACCGTTTTTTTCTGCAACTTCAGTACGTATTGTCAGGGAGAGCTACAGAAATAGCATCTTTCTGCAGCATCTAGAGAGGACGGGTGACATTTTTGGCTTGATCGTGGCTAGGGAGAAAACGTTGAGGTGTCAAATCAACAATTAGGCGTCCTCTACCGACAACCGTGAACATCCACATCATTCATCATGGCGATCTGGACAGCAGTTGTTAAGATATTTTGTTTTGGAAGGACTGACGGGCCATTCAACTGACATCGCCAACATGAGGTCCTAACAGGAGAAAACACATCACCAAACACAACCACCTCTCAAAACTCACCACAGAAACAGAACCACCAGAAAACACTGTTAACCTCCGATTGTAACAAGGCACAGTTTCCACACACACAAAGTATGGCACGGGAACACTGTGAACTAGAGGCATAAGCAGGTGCTGACCTCCACCTACTTGAATAACAACGACAAATGAAAGGCAGCTAGTGACTCATTCTGTGGTAATTATATGATGACAGTTTCAGCTGGCTCTTGGCTTACTGCAGATAACAAGCTATTAGAGATGATGAAAGGCCCAAGAGATTGTTAGAAGAACTCATGCCTGCACACTGAGTCCACATCCAACTGCCAGAGTTGAGCTGAGACATTAATTGGGTATAAAAGTCAGGAACTGGGAATAGTAAGAGACAGCATTAAAATGATTATCACAGGTGTGTGGCTTCTATGAAAATGTAATGGTTCTAATTACAGAGACGAACTGTCTATTTTATTTTTCAACTTAAAGGCTGGTGCCTGTGTAGATACTTTAAGGTGCTAAAGACGGCATCACCATACAAGCAGAGTCACTCTCTTAGGGGTCTTGAAACACACTCCAGACTCTTTGCATTATTTCATAAATAAATTGCTAAATAATATTACAGTCATTTACATGAGTGAAGATACAGATGAAGATTACAGGTTTCAATGAGCAGCCTCTTCTGAGTGGATTTCATTTGATGTCTCCAAATGAGAAATCTCAGACTTTCAAATGTGACTCAAGAGTCTCAGCCTATTTCGTCTTCTTAATCATACACATTGGCATTTGTTGAATATCTTTCAAATGCCACACGTATGGCTCTGATTTGCTCGGACTGGCTCCCTTTGGCACAATAAAAGGCTGCAGAGTAACCATCTTATCCCGTTAATTTATTAATAACTGGTCTTAACCTTTTTCCTGATTATTTATTCATTGCAACATAGTTCAGATGAATGTGCTCTGCTTTGAGCTTTCAGAATATTCCATTTCCCCCTTTGATTCCTCTGTTAAATTAACATTAATGGACTCATCAGAGTGCAAGTAAACAAACTTCACAGCATTTCTCTGCTGCTTGAGAGGAGCAGGCACAGTTCTCGGTTCCTCTACTTTTTATCCGTTAGAGTCCAGATTGTTGCTGAACTGCTTCTTCTATTTGGGGGAGAATTCGTAATGTTTTTGAGACAGTGAGCACTGACCAGCCATCAACTCTGCTCCTCAATTTAGCATTCACTTTGTTTGTTTTTTTCTTCTCGTTTTGGACCAAACACTCTGTACTCCAGCCGCACTCTTTTAGTTTGTGGGTGTGTTTATACACGTCTGTGAGCAAAAAATAAATCAATATGAGATTTCAGTCAGTCATAGCAATAAATACACAACAGATCTTGTGTGTTATTGCCAATTGCAGCTTGATTTTTACCCTCCTTTTGAGGTTCACACAGTTCACTTATTTGAACTTTGTTGTCCGCACAGGCCGCCTACCTCTCACCGCCTGTGGCGCTGTTTGCAAGTGATTCACCACTTCCAGTGGGAAATCAATGGAGGGCAGGAGCTGACTTTAACCTCAGGGACATTCTTGAAAAGTAACGACAAACCATGTTTCTATATGTATAGCATGAAAAGTGGCCCATGTTACAGAGCCAATGATTGTAAGACAAGCATCTATAAAACACACAGTTGTAGGCGGTGAACACATAATCCTGCTGTGCTGTTGAGTGTTGAGCCTCATTGCATCATACTGAGGATTGTTTCTAATATTTACCATGTTGACACCAATGATTGTAGAATAAATACTGAAACGCCTGCGTTTACAACCAAATATAGTTCAGCTGCGCCCTCCAAAAGGGTGCGAGTGTTGCAACCTCCAAAACAGCCATAAGGTTGGATCAATGCCACTCTGAAACAGCTTCAGTAGAAACTGAACATTAGAAACATCACAACTGCCTGATCCAACAGCCAGCAGTGGAAAATATCTTCCTCTGTTCCATCTGCTTTGAATGGCACCAGCCAACGACCTCTCCTACAACCCAATGGCCACTTTTCTCTGCCTCCCTCTTCTGTTCAGTCAATCTCATCCTCCACCAACAACCATGATGGGAAGCCAGTAGCTTTAACGCCTATGACGCCGATTTCCTTTAGATTCTGACACAGCAGTAGCACTTTGTGAAGGTTCTGCGTTCATCTTTGGAGCAGAGGAGAGAAACACTCAGTTTTTCCTCCAGCCCAATTATGTGTTCATCCATTCATTGATCCAGTCATGTCACTTCAGCCAGTTACTTTCTCTGATACCAGTGCCTGGACTCTCAGCATGAAGTCTGCACTACCACATAAATACACAGCCTCATAGTATTTTCAAGTGCAGTTTCAGTCATTTTAGACAGCTTTTGTAAATTGAACAATTTTCATAATTCCATTTTGGATTCGTGGAACATTATTTCTTGTCTCAAAATACGGGGTTTCTGAAATGTAGTCGTATTTGTTTATGTTCTTTGGGCATCGGATTTGCAAGAAAGTCACAGTCATTTGAAATAGAGCTGACAAATATCAGGCCAGTGCCCATTATTCAGCTGTAGCTTTTCACCTTCTCCATTTTACACTCCTATTTTTAATTTAATTACTAGCCATAATTTACTTTTTACTAGGGGTCAGTCCTTGCACAGAATTCACTGTCAACAATTACAGCTGCCTCAGTGAATGAACCCCCTGGCACACAGTCCTGTTTCTGTGCCTCACTGTTGATAAGGTGCTGGCTCCTTTCCTCTTTTTTTTTATACAAAAGCAGTCACAATATTTACACAATGTCACAGAAACTGTGGTCTATTCAACATGTTATCAACCTCAGACCTACTGTATCTATTAAACACCGTTAATCTAGATTGTGTGTCAGGTGTTTTTTGGCCCCGGTGATGGTGAAGTTGAAGGAGTGTCTATGTGAAACAGCAAAATGTTTCCAATTTCATGTGCAATAACACCAAGTGCAAGTATGAATACACAACACAAGCTCACCAATAACCAAAACACTGACAGTAATCACTGTGGTTTCACACGACCGCAGGTGTGGAATTAGCATAGCCTGTGTTTTGTAGCAGAAAAAAATCATTCTGCCTGTCTTCAAATTATATTGATGCCTATAACTTCCTCACTGTCGACATATTTAATTTGTTCCCACAACAATAACTGCTCCTGGCAGTTTAAGTAAAAATATGTTTATATATTTTTTATTTGCATATATTTTTGATAGTAATATTGAGGCAACTATTCACACTTGGTTAAGGATAGCGTTTGGTTAAATATTTACAAAGTCAACACTGACTTTAACCAAAACTACATCTTTCTTTCTGCGTCACCGGGTGCATTAGTTGCCTAAACCTAATAACACATGCAACACAGGACACGACCCTGTCTCCAGTGTCACAGTTTTGTGGATTTTGAGCTCAACAATCCATCCATAGTTTCAGAATACGGATGTCACACTTCATGGATTAGACAGAAATATTGCTAATTAACATTATCCAGGAACCAATTGCATTTCCTCAAATGTATTTGGGAAAGGACATTGGTACCCTAGTGTATCAACTTGTTTATTAAGAAATAAGGTTGGAAATTTCACACAAGTGAAGACTGGTGGCGTGCACACTTTCAGTGACATTTTGCTGGGTGACATCCACTGCAGGACATATTTATTATCAGAGGTATTAAGGGTTGGAGACTTTCCCAGGAAGTGGTTAATCTATAGCATCATGGTTGACTAACTGAGGGTATTTACGCAGTGTTGGAGACTGGAACAATGTGCAGGGACCTCTCACTCCAAGGATGGATGCACCTGGGGTAAGGTGTTCGGGTCATTTCCGCTAGTTGCCTCAGGACTGAAGAGAATTCTGCATAGACCTATTGACCAGGGGGCTGGCTGGCGGACCTTTTCGACCTTTTGCAATCAGACTCTGTGCTTGAGGCTGCTGTCTAGGGCACAAAGAGAAATATTTCAAATTCAGCCGTAAGGACTGTCTCTGAGGATTTGGCCCATCAGTACGTTCTTTGCAGCTTCCTCATATTGTTACTGATAGCATTCAGAGCTCTAAATCTTCACCAGCAAAATGTCTCAGGCATTAAAGGGCTTTTTCTGAGGTAATATCTTTCTCGTCTTCTGTAACAATCATTGTAATTTGAACAGGATTTACTTGCATGGATAAAGTCTTCAGTATTGGTAACTTCAATTTCAGCCTCTCTTTTTGATCATGTTTTAAAGCAACACTTTCCCACACCTTACTTTTCATTTCCCATCAGATTCACGTTGTAGTCAATTACATTCTCTTACGACTCCGAGCAAAACACCATGATAACGGAGCAACCTGTTGAATTTATTAATTGCTATGGCTGAAGCTACACTGACATAATGGAAGTGTTTAAACTGCAAAGTAATATCAGTGAATAAAAAAAGTCTTGGGAGTCCACAGTCAAAAGTGTTGTGAGGGAATAAATAGATCTTTCCACCTTTGCCTTTTCAGACGCCTAACAATTTATAACATGACATTTATTCAGGACATTTTCCTACCAATGATTCCCTCTATAGTTTAGCTGAAGTATACAAAGGGATTTGCATTCGCTACTTCTTGATATTGTGGTGGATACATTATTGTATCGTATATTTTCTATACCACTTATACTCGGGGAGATGGATTATAATTTGCGTTCAAACCTTTGTTTGATTTGGAATAATGGGTAATGCAGGTTAATATTGTGCATTTGTATGAATGTACTGTATGTGCTTTATGTGAGTGTCTGCAAAAAAGTAAATATAGAAAATAGAAAAAAAAGAAAAGAAAAAACTCTAAGAGCACTAAATGCCATTCATTTTAAAATTCCAAATTCCAATTAAAATCTGGCTTCAAATATTGAAAGTGTTGTCCTGCCAATGGCGCTATATGGTAGTGAAGTATAGGGTCCGCAGGGATACACAGCCAGCAGAATTTCTACATGAAGAATTCCGCAGATACATTTTACACGAAGAATAACACCAACAAATGCCTGTCGAGCAGAACAAATACTCACTGATAATTTACATTCAAAAGAGAGCACTCACTTTTTTAAGCACCTTAAACCCAGCCTCCCAGACACCCTCCATTCGAAAGCCCTCCAAACCCAAGAGCTGAGCCCAGAAAAGAGCCCCCTATGCCAGTTGGTGCTGAGACTAAGTGTCCCCTCTCAAACACACAACAGTCTCACAACAACACTGCTTTCGAAACACCAATCAGAGTAAACCAGGTTATAACACAATGTAAAGAAACTTCTTTGGAACACTAGAAAATAGAAACTAAAAGCCAAAGTACCTTTGATATCTCCATGTAGTTACTTCAACCAAGTCAATTCTATGATTTCAATGAACTAAATAGAAAATACTCCTAAGGGAAGGAGACAGGACACATCTTACTGCCCAATACATATCAACATGCCAAAACCAGATGCTACAACCACTGGGAATATAAGTAATATATACATTCATATCGATCTTGGTGTTGGTAGTTGCATTTATTTTTATTTTGCTGCTTTGGCAACATTATTTTTCTAAAACTGCCCCACTAGTTGACAGGTGAAAGAGCAGTGCGTATCAAGATGGTCACCCAGAGGAAACAATCGGAGACACTCAACCACAGACTCCGGAGTTTGTTGAGGAGTGAGGAGTTTGTTGTGCAGCAAAATCGTCGACCAAAAGACGTATCATAACGGTGAGCGTAGTTATTTGTCTATGTTGTTTGCTAGCTTGTAACTTGCAGTGTTAGTGGTTGTGCTAATGCAAACTCTCACTCTCTGTACCGACAAAGTTTCTGGTTTATTTTTCCCGCCTCCCCGTCCCCACAAGTTGACGAGATTGGTTCCTTATGTTTGTGACGTATGAATCCCTGGCTGTCTGAATCTGTTTTTATGAGCCTGTCATTGGTTCACTGCAGTTTTAAGGCAGAAATACACGCAGACTGCTTATTTGACTCATGATATGTCTTGTATTAAAAAAAACACATGGACATGTTAACAAGTAGTTCCAGAAAATTTCTACATGTCATATGGTTAACCACAAATTTCCGATTGCTTTGGGCCAGTATTTTCATTTTCAGACTTTGGTGGTTATTTTATTCCACATGTAAAAAGTTGTCTGACAAGGCATTTTGCATACCTCCAATCTTTATCGTATTGTACTATTGTTGTTTAGACCCCTCCCAACACAAGGGGAAAAATATGTTAAAAATGATTGATAGACTCACTTAGGTCTCAATCCTTTTGGGATGCCTAATTAGCAAATACTGAAGGGGAGACTGTTTTCCTTTTCGTTTCCTCGCTGTCCCCTACTCCCTTGGCTCGGTTATGTTGCCATCATCTTCTTAAAAGATCAATTGTAATTTTGGCAGAATTATTTCAACAACTAGACTGCGCAGATGGGCTAGGAAGAATCAAAGAATTACAGGGAATAAAATAAGTGAGCAAGTGTCCTTATGTTTACTAGAGTCGAAATGAAACACACACTGCTTTAATATTGATTCCCCATGAGATTAGCCCAGAGTTTTAAATGAAGTAATGAGCAAACATCACGAAGACGCTGAGCGCACTGAGGATGTCTGTGTGTCGGCGTGTGCAGCTGAAGTCGCAGCGACGCCAGCTGACATTATCTCATGGTTCGCCAACAACAAACCGATGTCGAGCTGTGGGAGAGGTGGGAGTTTGTTGCTGTTTGCTGATGTGGTGGAAATGCTGATTGAGATGCACGATTTATTCATGCCAGCCAGGAGGATGTTTGAATGAGGAACTCCCTCCTCACCAACAGCCCCCGAGGGATGCTGCTCAACACTAAACACAAATCACTGACTGCTGTCAATTAAACAGAGTGCCTCTATTTAGTGAGTGAGTGTGTGTGCGCGCGTGTGTGCTGCACTATTGAATGTAATACTGAAATGTATCCCGATTAAACTCAATGTACAAAGCCTCTCTGCAAAATAGTAAATAAAAATAATCAGTTAAGATAAAAAAAAATGTTTTACTGGCTTCTATTTTATACATATACAAATTATACACTATAATATAAGTCCATTATATGAGCATACCCATATTACATTGTAATTATAGTGCAACACTCTTCATATGTTTGATGTATAGAACCAAGCTTTAGGACACCCAGCCCACCATACAGTCAAAAAAAAAAAAAAAAAACACTGACAGGTTATCACCTCATAAAATTGATATGGCAAACTTGTTAGCGAGCAGACAAGGAGCAACATTAGCATTCATCCGGAGTCAGCGACTGGATGTTCCGGTTTCTTAACCAGCTAGTTGCTAAATTTATCTGTCTGGCGTTTGGTGTTTGGCAGGGAGCATACAGTGCATTCATCAGAGCTTTTTTTTTTTTTTTTTTTATCCACTGAAAACAGCTTCCTGCTGTGGCTGGGAACCATGCTGTCAAGAGCAGTGAGAGAATGAATCAAAACAGTAAAGTTGTGGCCCATAAAATCTAAACAAGGAGCTGAAAGATGCTAAAATGGTCCATATAACTGAGGGAAACTGCAGAGTCAGGTTTTCATTCTCTGTGGTTTCGTCACTGCATTACACTAAGTAATTTTATCCATTCTTCATCTCAATGTTTTGATCAGAGCAGCTTTAAGTATTTTCTGTATTGCAAACTGACTATAAATAAACACATCAATAAAAACCCATACACAGTTACTAAAACAGATGGACGTGACCTTAGTTGTAGATCTACTTAACCGCACTGCTTCCTCTGGCATCTTTACGTTGCAGAGATTAAAATCTCCAGCTTGGAAGTCACTGGAGGACAGCGGATTGAGGGTCGTGATCAGAGCTCAGTGATCACAGCAGCGAGAAGCAGGGTGAGTCAGAGCAACGCCAGCAGAACCAAGGCCAGAGAAGAAGAACGGTAAAGGCTGCTGAGGTCTCAAGAGCCTGTGGGCAAAACGTGTGAAGGATTATAGGAACACTTCATTTTAAGAGGGGATCACAGATCTAAAGATGGTCCATACATCATGTATGTCATAAGTCTTTTAAAAAAGACATAAACAGTATGTAGTGTGTCTAGGGATTATTATCCTAGAGGGCAAGATGTTCTTCTGTATTTATGGCTGTGTGTGCATGCATCTGTATGTGGGAGCATCTCCTTAAGGGAACTTTCATCCCTTGTAGATTCAACTGATTGCTGCCTGATTCGTCAGTGTATAGTTAATATGTAAATACTTTTAAAACCACATTTACTGTTTGTATTGTAATGCATATTTTCATTCTGTCCTCAGCCGTCAACCCACCTACTCATGCTAGATAGAGATAAAAACAATAAATGACATCTGCTCTGAGCAAAAACGCTAACTAGTACTGAATGATCTGGGCAGAGGTAGGAAATTTAGACAAGGGGGTCGATCAGTCTCCATCAAGTAAGAATCTAAATAATAGACCAAGAAGTGAACAGCTGTTTTTGCAGCTGAAGACTTTTTAGTCCGTGACCTTTTTCTTCTCACAATTCAAACAGAGTGGAACAAACATTAAAGTCTATTAGCTCGGTGTCGGTATATGCTCATTTGAGACCACATATCCACTCAAAGATGAATGCCAAATCATTGGCTTCCTGTGAAAATACCAGGACGAGGACCACCATGGATCCAAGGATGAATAATAAGGAGAAGAATGGTGAGGCTCTTTTCTTTCTTCTCTGCACCTGATTCAGTCTGAGTGCCGCCGAAACCTACAAAATGATGAGTGGTAGGAGCGCCAGCGCATCGCATCGCATCTATAATTCAGAAAAGCATGTATGAGCAGCTGTTTCCAGGCTCATTAGACAGAGATCATACCAAGAGTGATGATATAATGATTGATGTGATCTCACCCTTACATGCTCTCTGTGAGGATCAAGGCAGTTTGCGATAGCGTGACAGGATATAATGGAGACAGGAAATTAATTATTAAAAATACAGACAGGTATTTGATGTAGCCAGTTTTGCAAGAGTAGAATAGTGGTACCAGTGTTGTATTATAGACGTGTCTTGAAAATCACTTCCATAGAAAATACAAGGTAAGTATTAAAATGATGGATAAAATAGGTTTATAATACCACAAAAATAAAAAAATAAATAAAAAAATACTTGGCTCCAGTCGCCACTGCAGTACTGCTCAAGGAGAGATGCAGTGAGGATATGCATGATGGGGAAATTTTCTTGAAGCTATCTTTGTGAATTCTAAAGAGGGAGGAAGATGTAAGCTTCACTGCGCCATTCTCCTCTGCCTCTTCCCTTGACAGAAGTGTTAGCAGATGAGTAATAGAGGGGAAAACCTCAACACCCTGAAACTAGTCAATCCCATAATGCCCCGCCTTGCCACTCACTCTGATGTGGTTGCTAATTAAGGTAGTTGCTGTGACAGGGTGACCCAGTTCACCCACAGGACATGTTAATCAAATTTGTTTTCTTTACAGCTGCATGCAGACTCATCCCGGCAACTGTGCAGCGATCGAGTAAATGCTCTCGGAGCCGCGCGTGGTCGCTTACATACATGTGTGGGCCTTAAAGTGTATGAATTTGTGAGTTATGTTCAGTCGTGCTTCACTGTGTACAGTATGTTTCTTTTCAAGCGCGCCCTCGCTCCGCGTGCATGGAAATGAGCCCTGTGTCTCTGTTGGTGCACATCTCAGTGGGCCTCTTTCCGCTCAGCTGCACAACGGCTGGATGCATTAACCAGATTAATTTGGGAGGATGGATGAAGATGGAAGGATGGGTGATGGTGAAAAAGGGGGGCAGCGCAGAGAAGAAGAAATACATGACAAAGTAAGGGAGTGAGGGAGGGGAGGAGAAAAAGGATAGGGAGGATGAATACAACAGGAGGGAGTAGACAATGATGGGACTTTGTGGGATTGTGTTGGAAAGAGTAATAGCTCCCCTCTCGTCTACTGCTCACTTAAGGCCACAGAGGAGTCTGTGGGCAAGTGTGTATCAGAGTCCATGCAGCTTAGGCAGTTTCATGGAGCTGCAAAAGATGATGATAATCCAGTTAAATTGAAAAATGGGAACGTCTACAGATCCACGTTCATACTTTTATTAATCCTTTCTTACATTCATGCAGCCAGATAGTTTATATGATTACCACTGAGTGGGGATAATAACTTGCTCAGTGCTGCTATGTTGAAATAGCATCTTCTAACATGGAGGTGTTGACTAAGTATGTTCATGATGTAGTTTGAGGGAAAAAAAAAAATGTGCTCAGAGCAGAATTTTAACTGTGCTTCAGTGATGCTTAGTTATGAATAAATCAGTGGATTTTGCAGGGCCACTTGTGTTTAATGGAACAGTTAAACGGAGTGCCAGTGGGAGAGGACAGAAGATGAACTCAGGTTATATATTAGGAGTTCATGTTTTTCTCTATAATCCCCGCATCTGCACGTGTCTGTGTGGGCGCCGTTCGGCCATCCTGCACAGGAGAACCGTTCATTTCTGCAGCAATTATGAGTTATGAATTGGATGTCTGGGGGAAACTAGAGCCATAAAACATCTAGAAGGCGGAATTGTAAATTCTCCTGTCCACCCAGCTGTCACAGTGAAGTCCCTTCCTCCTTGTTCTCCAGGTTCAGTTCAGGGTTAATGAAAATGGAGGTATTTTATGGCTGCTGAAGGCACTGAATCTGTACCCGATCGTTATGCTGTAGAGGTAGTAATGGTTGGTTTGTTTCTATTTGAGCTTCTAGCAGCTGTGTGTGTGTGTGTGTGTGTGTGTGTGTGTGTGTGTGTGTGTGTGAGAGAGAGAGAGTATATGTGTGTCTGAGAGTATATGTGTGTCTGTTTTTGTGAGGCTGCAATAAATCATCACTCTCGCAAATGTTTTTATACAGCCCTGTCCTAAGAAATCACTTAGATTTACAAGTATGTCTGATTAGTATTGACGTGTTTATATCACTCACTAGTTGAGAGCAGGCAAGGAGATGTTTTACTCTCACCTCTGCTGGTGTCGGACATTACCTGAATGTACTGGATTCTAATGAATGATGCATGAGCAGGAGTCTGTCTTGGTGCAAACATACTGACAAATGTTAGAATTTTGCAGTGAATTAATAGACAACAGGTCCTGAAACAGGTAAACAGGGGGAAAAAAACAATGTGGACAAATTGTCCTAATTGTCACTATTAATAATATTAGGAAGAAAAAGAAGACCTAATTTTTTTCACATAACTAATTATCATAAATATGAATATAAAAGTAATATGGACCAGGTCAAACCAGCTCAAATACCTTGAGTTACAAATGTCAGACCCAACACTTCACATGTTCACAGTTGGAACAGGTCACCCTTTCTCGGCCTGTGCTGCTGACTCATTTTCAGTTTGCACACACTTCTGCTTAATAAAGCTGGGTTAAAATTACTTTTTTAAGTTCAGGGCACCTTTGTCATCATGGTTACAATAAGAACATCATGGTTAAGGTTATGAAACTGACTGGTTGTACAGTCACCAACATACTCCTGGCTTACCAGCACTTCTTTTCATAAGACCATAGTCTCTCATTTAGACTTCTTTTCAAATGTGGGGCAGGGATTTGAGTTTGCCTCTCTGTCACTGACACGATCATTTAGAACAGTTAAATGCAGACATTGGGGGATATTTTTTTACAATAATTAAATCAGTAAAGCACAGAGGTCAACAGGTCAGTAAACCTGTCAAAACGCTGAAAAAGAGCACCACTCTGTCTTTCCCGAGTGGCCACGGTGGGGTCAGTGTCATGGTTCTGTTATTGCTTTGCTATCAGATGCTGCTCGAGTGTCTTATTTAGATGTGAAATTGTATATTGCCAGCTCTGCTTTGTCAAAGCCAGATTTAATGCAGACTACTCCTGCTAAGGGAAACCCAGCAGGGCCATCACGCCTTCCGGTCAGAATGAAGCTCAGACAGGTTGCGACCTCATTCTTTGTTGAATGTGGAGAGGCTGGCGTGTAATATCAGAGCAAGCAGGATACCGCTGCTGCTCTGCTGTGGCTGGCAATGAAAGAAGGGTGATCATGGAGAGTATGAAATTCTGCATCAAAGAGATTCATTTAAAGAAACACAATGTCTCACTTGCATCCTTTGGCAGCAAAGAAAAAGGCAGTGAGGTTATGTAAGATGCAGGTCACAGAAGCACAAACAGCAAAAAAAAATAACACCAATTACGAGCCGTTCATCTTCCGTGACTCCAACAAGTATAAGCAGCGATGGACCTGCTGTCGACGGAAACTACCACTTTGTCCGACATTGATCCTTTTTTTCTTGCTGCCTTTGCAAGATACTTTCCCACAACTTCAACTCATCAAAAAGGTATACAGTACATTTAAATAGAGGTAGAAAAGTTCTGACTGTATCTGCGATACATTTTGATATACTGCAATGTCCCCTTGGGAATAAAGTTAATCAAACTTATAATATGCTCCAGTCCTTGTTGAGGAAGTGAAATGACTCTGCAGTATGACTAGTGACAAAAAATGCAGTGCACATACAGTCCTAAATTTACACCATCCAAAACCCTTCTGAGAGAGAGACAATACAAACTCCCAGTCTGCAGGCTCGGTGGCCCATGGTCAGGCATTCAGCCTGACTCATTAGATGTCTTTCCAATTACAGTGGCACTGTCTGCATTTTTAATGGCACACTTATTCAGGAGCCATTGTATAGAGAGCTCTGCCTGTGCCCCAGAGTTTGGAGGCTGAGAGGATGGATGTGAAGGAGTTCATGTTTTAGAGGAACAATGGCTGCTCTGCTCTGCATGGGGCACAGAGAAAGAGAAGAGGCCAAGAGGTTGCAACAGACACCAGGAGAAAACAGACAGGATAGATGGGGGGGGGTAAAAGAGGGACACCACCACCACCGCTGCTGCTGCTGCTTCTGCTGCTGCTGCTGTCCACTGACTCAGGCGAAATGCTCCAGCGTTCCCTTCCTGTGTTCTGTCACAGTCCGATTGGCCGATTGGCATTTCTGCGTGCGCCATTAAACATCCAGCTGAGACCTCGAGGGAAAATGTTTTCCTAAACAAACACTGCAGCCATACAGTGTTCAAGCGGTACAATAGCCAGTTAGACTGAAACGATTATTCCCTCTCTATCTATGACTAAGTCCTTGTCTGCACTCTGTGATTTTCTGTTTTTCCCTATCTGCCTCCCTACTTTCATTACTCTATCTTTTCCCCATCTATTATTTTTTCTCTCTCTAAAGGAAAATACTCATTATGAAAAACAACCAAAAAGGCAGGGGAACAATTCACCACAGAAATAGAGGGATGGAGAGACACAGAGAGAGAGAGAGATGGATGGAAAGGAATGAAGACAAGATAAGATGAGGAGTGCGATCAAGACAATACTCAATATAAGAGCTGCGTCGACATCACATTAATGTGAAATTAATGGCTAAGTAATACACTTTGTGTGAACAGAGTGTGCAAGTTGGTAAGTGGTTTTAAAAGCACCAGGGATAACGTGTCCCCACTGTGGAGCTCCAGGAGGAGTGAAACAATTGAGGCATGAGCGTGAAGGCACTCAGACATTCTTACACTGCAGAACACTTTGGAGAATGACCAGAAACAAACACAGGGGAGAAAAAATGACAGAAAACACGTTTAAAGGTAATTAGTGAACACAACTGTGTACCCATGTGTTTGTGTTTCTCTTCTTGAAAGCAAAGCAGCATGCAACTCTATTTTACCAGGTTAGGTACCACTCTGCCTACTTTTAGGATTTAGAGTTTAGGCATTTAGCATGCAGTCTCATCCAGAGTGACTTACAAAAAATGGCAACAGTAAAAAATAAGTGAACATCATAGCACCTCTGGGGTGCCTAGAGGGAGAAGATTTTCCACCTCAACCCTTTTCACTGACATTTCTATGGGCTGATGGTGGATTATTCTCAACCTTTACATCACGGTCAAACGTCCAACCAATTAACATTTACTTATCATTTAATTTATTTGTAATTTTCAAACCAGTCCTAAATTCATTACCTTAGAGCTACAGTCTACACAGTAAGTGTGCAGCAGCTCTAAGCAACAATGGGTGACATCACATTCAGATAGACATAGACAGAGCACGCTCAGGAATAGACTCATTCTTGGGGCAGAGGTGTTCAACCCACAAATGATCAAGCTCAATGTGAGTCCTTGAGGTGCCCTTGAGCAAGACACTTAACTACCAGCCACTCCAGTGGGGCAGCTCATTGAGACTGTATCTGACTTGGTCAGCTTTCAGGTGTGAATATGTAGAAAAATATATCCTGCAAGTCTACGACACAGCTGAGGCACAAGACACCACATTAACACTCACATCCACACCTATAGGCTGTGTAATGTTCCCCCTACATCTTGCATCTGTTTCTGTGGGAGAGAAGGAGAGCACCCAATACAGAGAGAACACACACACACACACACACACACACACACACACACACACAGGTTGCCCGGCAACCTCACCATGACGACAAGATTACTGAAAATTGCTGCGTAGTAGTCCCAGTCACTTAGTCCCACTAACACCACAGGTTGTCATTTTTAAAATTTCTGTTTTTGTGCAGATTAATCAAATCAGATATAACTTGTTGATTAGTAAAACTTTTAGGTAGTGGAAGACTTTTTTTTTTTTTTACATATTTGACAGAATCAGGCTAGCTGTTTCCCCCTTCTTCCAGTCTTTATGCTAAGCTAACAGTGTCCTTGGTCCAGCATCATTCTTAACACACAGGTATGAGGGTGGTATTGATCGTCTCACTCTCAGCAAGAAAATGAATACGCATATTTCCCATAATGTCAGCTATTCAGACTTAACCAAGAACCAAACATTAAATCACTGATCGTCCTTGTGACCACCTCTTTTCTCCCCTAATGGGAGGCGAGTCCCCACAATGCCACAGCGTGAGCAGGTATCCGTCATCACAGTGTAATTCGTTCAAATACTGCACAAACATATGTTATCAATTCAGTGGAACTGCAAATGCCAGTCAACAGTGTACAATCACTTCCTCCAGGTGAGTGCAAATGAAGTAGTGATTCAAAGTAAGCTATGGTTGAACAATTTGTCATTTTATGAGAGTAAGACAGATTAGTATTCAGTCAAAGGATTCAAATGTCCTGACTGAAATGTGTTGCATTAATGTTCCTTTAAAAAAGTGGATACGCTGCAACAGTGCAGAATATAGGGCTGTGAATTTTATCTCTTCACTCTGTCATTCTATAATTACTATGAGGTCAGTTGAAGTCATGCAATATTTATCACTTATCAAATTAGTCATATCATATAGTATTCATTTTCCTTGAGAAGATAACCTTATATTCCCATGTCAGTTTGGCTGTATGGTGGTGCACACCTAACTCCGTCATCAGAGCTTATTAAAAGCAGGTGAAAGGCTGCGGAGAGGACGCTGGTAAGTAAGCATGGCGAGGGGCTATATAAATAAAACTTGGCTTTACAGCTTCATTCTGGGTTTTAACTTACGTTCAACCCCAGGTGGCATTTAAAAGATTGCCACTGGTGTAGGTATCCTAGAGTACTTAACTTAACAGTGACCTTTCCCCCTCCTCCTTTTGACATCTGGAATAATGCCTGAAAGAGCTGAATGTCAAAATCTCCACACATGCATAGAAGGAATATAAGAATATGTGCTGCGTTAATAAAGGGATATGGGCTCATTGTGAGAAAGCTTCTTCACTCCACTCGATTTGACTCAAACTTATCTCTTCCTTAGTGGCAGTGGACAATTACGCATTGAAAAAGCTTCACTTCTCTGCTTTATCAAAGCCAGCACAGCTGTAGAGGCAGATAAAAGGCAATAATAATCAAATAAAACTCTTTTCACACACACACACAAAGCATTGGCCTGGAGAACAGCAGAATTTTTGACCCATGTGTCATACCGTATCATGGCAAGACACTCACAGATGGAAGTAAGAAGTGCCAAAAAATTAGGCCTTTTGTGATCTCATACACTTTGGGATTACTGGAGTTTTTCAGTCCAAAAACATCCAGATACACATCCTTTATCAAGGAGGCTTTGATTTCCACTGACCAGTGGTGAGTAGTGTGGAAAAATCTCTCCTCCTTTGTTGCTGTGCCACTGTAAATTACCCGACAGAGACTGTACATTGACAAAGAATATGAACTGGCAAATGGAGCCATTTTATGGATTTGAAAGATATTATCCTGCCTTGACCTTTTTCATATGATGTTAAGCTTCCATTTATCCATTCAGACTGCAGAAATAAAGCTAAAAAGGATGTCTCAAGATGATTAGCTGAAGGAAAGTTACTCAGTAAAAGTTAGGGGTGCCATTATGGTATAGATAAATTACTGTTTGATAGAGACACAGTGTCTCGGTGGAATAGCTGTACAAGATACCAAATTCAAGAGTTAAAGGTCGGTAAAAAAAATCTGTCTTTTACAGTATACCCATCTTCATACTACAAATAAGGATAAATTACTTACTGCCCCAGGGTGCCATCCATAATCTGGAGCCTCTGTGTGAAGCATTGACATTCACCTAAATTGCATAAAAAACATATTTTCTCTCTGGCATGTACTGTTATCTGGCCATGCAGTCCAAGTTTTGAGGTTGAGATGAGTTTTCAGCCTCCACTCCAATATAATGAAGGTGAGTGGAATTTCATTTTTGATGCTCTCTTTCAAGAAATAGTCCATTGGCAGACATATCTCAAAATCCAGGAAAGTAAAACTATCTGCATAGATACCACTTGTTTTTATGTAATTTATTTTTTATATATATATAGTTTATTTTTTGTATTTTATTTAATCAGGGACATCCAACACTTGAAGCTGTCTCACTGCACTGAGTTTAAGGCCAAAATCTTCTCCTTCTACTGTCCAAAACCATGAAAATAGAGTTATCCAATCAGATTTTTCTGAAAAAAAGATTAGCTGGCTCACTCATTGGTTAGGACTTCATTACCAAGACATAAGGCCCGACTCCCCCATAGTTGCATGTGTTTGTTTAGAAAGTGGCGGATGAATTAACCAATCACATTTTGACTTATAGTGTATGGGACCAGAAATCATTGCCCGAGGCCTTCCCGAAGGCTGAAGGCCAGAACTACCTCACAGCGTCTACCTTTTTCTGTCCAGGGTTTAAGCAGATCAGATTTCAGTCAATCAGTCAGACAGCAATCACAGCACAGATGGAAAAGTGATAAGACAGTCTGCAATGGACTTAATATGACAATATGCTCAACTTGGAATACTTCTAAGAAAAACTCTTTGATTCTTTTGATTGGTGGACCCTTACACACTATATAAATAATTTACGAAAAGACAATCAGACTTCATGCCTGCTTCAAAGGTAGGGAGTTGCCACAGTGTTGCCGTCTTGCCGCTTTACGATGAAGGCCGAGCTCTAATATTCACAATTCGCCGCTGCTTTACACCATACAATATACAGGAAGAAATGGAAAATGTGTATCACTGTGGGGTCACTTGACCACCAAAGTTAGGGTTGCTTTTAGGCATCCATGGCCATGAGTCATCTCATATTGTCACCCATCTATGGCTACATGGTTTCTGTGTGTGTTGTTAATGTTAAAGAATTTTTAGCCTATTGATGGATGTGTATTAGACATGCAGCTAAAGACCAGCAAGAGTAACAATGGCAATTGGAGAAATCTGAGTAAATAATTCAAATAATGCAAAAAGTATAAATGTCATTAACCTCAATTTTTTCTAAGCCTTCTATCTATTGTGCACATAATTTCCTAATTTCTTTTCTGTCTTCCCCTACATTTCCTATAGGACAGTAAACAGTACTTTATCTAGATTGTATCTTTTGCCAGACACATTGTGCAAAATAAAAGGTCTCAGTCAAGCAGCAACAAGTAGCAATTTCCTTTCAATCCATATCTCCATACTGCAATATCTGCAGTAGCATGTGAACAATAAATCAGTCAGGAATTTAATTAGATGAAGTTGATTAAACTGATCCCTCTCCTTTTTAAATGCAAACCACAAGAAAACAGCAACGATTGCTCTTTTCTTTTTTAAACTTTATGGATAGTTTCCACAAGTAAAGTGGCTCCTCAATACATTTGTTACAAACCACAAACACACAGAAAAAGGCTGTAAAACAGCAGCTGAGAAAAAATAAAAACAGCTTCTCATGTGAAACTGGTGAGGCGCTGAACAGAAAGACAGCTGGGGAGAGGAAATGAGAAAGAAAACAACAGCAGAGAGAAATGAAAGTAACAAAAATAAATAAATAAACAACAAAACACAACCCTTAATAAAGGGATACAATATAGCCCTCTGGCAGCTTCACAATTAAAAAATACAGCAAAGAATGTCATTATCACTTGGGAGAAAATAAGAATCTTTTTTCTTAAGCAGGATGCAAGACTCTGTAGTGTATGAATTATTTACCCTACTTAAAATTCTCTGCACCAAAACACATGTCAGCCTCACAGCTGATGAGCTGTTTTCTCAGTCAGGTATGGGACCAGATACGTATTTCTGCTTAAAGGTGAGCTGCTTTCGTTTTCACCCACAATGCTGCCCGAGACATAATGTATCGATAATGAAGCTGCTGAGGCTCCTGATGAAATAAATCTATGATGAACACAGAGAGAAGAAACATCAAAGTGAAATGAATAGAAAAGAGGCAGGAGGATGATGCATAGGCTTAGGTTATTGTTTTATATTCTCACAGTTTTAACAGGTATTGGAACATCTAATAATTTATGATAATTACATAGTCTGAGTAATATTCTGTGGGAATCATTTGTCAATCTGCCACATTCATAATTAGTAAAGTAAACATTACACTACAAATTATGTAGACATTGCATGGGTCAGCTTTTGGTCCTGTGCAAATCTCAAACTCTCTTCTGTTTTATGTTTTTTTGTATAAGGTACTTGAAGCACAAACCAATTCTGAAATATAGAGCTGGTAGTAACAACTATGCAGGTAAATTTCCACAGCATCACTGTTGTACCGCTAGCATAACATCATGCAGACCTTTTTGTTGAAGGTCAGAGACTTATAGGTACAATTTGTAAAGATCAAGGGAATAATAGCATGGCAGTATTTCGTTTTTTCATTGCTTTTCACAGCAGAAAATTTGATACGACAGCCGGAGGGACTGCTTCTGGGGCATGTTCATTCATTTCAGGGAAAAAAAGCAAGATAGCCTCAAAATTACATTTTAAGTGAAGACTAGCTGAAGTCCCAGTTTGGAAATTCATTATTTGATTTATTGTGTTTCAACATAAAAAATGTTCCATGGACAAGGGAACAAGGAAGTCTCATTAATTCATTTTTGTGATATCTACATAAAAAAAATTGTCCCACATTCAGAGTGGTTGATATAAGCAGAAGTATTCATTATTGATATTAAAGGGGTGGTTCAGGTCTTAGGGGACCAATTAAAAACAATCTTATATTTTCTAGCATTTGGCGAAAAGATGTTCGGTAACAGCTAGCCTGTGTTTTTAATATCATTCAGGCATCGTACCAGCCACACTGCTGACTTTGACACCAAAGTGCAAGAGAAGAAGCTTCATGTCCTCCAATATTCTGTCCGCGGTGGGAGGTGAACCACTGGAGGGCTGACCTTCTGACGCCAAACTATTCTTCTGACCAATTTAAATCTGGAGTCTTGTCAGGACCATGAGGTTGCCAGGTAACCAGCGGAGACCCTAGGAAGTAAAATGCACCAGGCTAAGAAATAGTCTGGCACATTCAACCCTGTCTGAAATTATGTTCATGTACTATTAAACTGCCCAAATATGTTGTGGTGGCACGAAAAATCCCTGGCTGAATTATGTTCAAAGGCTATGCCACGTTTATTAGTGGCAGCGGAGTCAAAACCAGGAATGGCATCCACAGTACTGTTTGTGGTCAGGTTAAGCACTTTGGCCAAGGTCAGGGGAAGAAGTGGTTTTAGCTAAAAGTAAATAAATGTGTTGCACTCAGTCACTGTGAACCTTTTCTGTATTAAACCAGACCTTTCTTTAACCTTAATTAAATTCAAAAACATAACCATAAAACATTTTAATAATGCTGTAGTCACTATTTGGATACTGCGCTGCAAAATTAGATATTTTGATAAAGTGTAATAGCTTACAGTAGCTTTATATTTACTGTACAGACATGAGAGCGGTTTTGATCTTCTGGTGCAAGAATAACTAACTAAAGATGGTGGAAAACTATTGAAGAAGTTATTGAGCAGTGCCAAAGGCAGAATGAAGCTTTAAGTGTGCAAGAGGTTTGGTGCATGGAGTCCACTGTTTATAAAATCTGCACAAACAGATGGAAATTTTAGACTTCAACCTACATTTCTTAATCCTCCCTGTTTTCCTTTTACTGTAACCCCTCTATTGATCACTCTGATCACAATAGAGAACTGCTCAGAAAAGCTGAGGTGCAAACGAAAGAGAGAGAAAAAAAAAAGAAACAGCATAATCTCCACTCCAATGTGGATCAGGCTGCACCTGGCATCCATACATGCGGCCTTCCAGTCACACGCAAACAAACAAACACACAGACAAGCTCCGCTAACTGTGAAATTACTGTGTGGGCGGCTGCAGAGGTGATAGTCTGCTGAGGGATCTAGAAAACATGGCATTACTACAGAAAGCAATAAATAAACTCAGTTTAAAAAAAAAAAAAGCTGTTCCGATATAATGTATTACTGTTACTTTGAAATACACTTTTGGGAAAGCTTTCAGCCAAAATACATACCTGTGCCTGAAGTGCACTTACAGCAGTTGTACCACCTGCATGAGCTATAAAAGTGAAATATAATGCTTTAACCATTCGGCTACAATCCGTCACTTTAGCAGCATTAATGGGATACTTGACCTACTGAGTGAAAGGAACATACAGGAGCTACGTATTGTACTTCGTCATTTGCTCCTCAGCTGCAGGAAGAGGAAGCAAATGTGGGAGTAAGATGAGATGAAGTGGGAAAGAATCTAATCAGGTAAAGGTGTAACAAAAAATTCAATAATCTGTCTTTGGGGATAAGCCTTAATAAACTCATAAAGAGGGAGTAGAACTACAAGAACAAAGATGAGTCAGGTACAAATCAGGATTGTACAGAAAGAGGGATGACAAGTGTAATTCTGAGCAACAGGAAATGGAAAGCTACCTCCATGTGGACACTGGCAATTTAATCAGAGCTGAGTGAAAAGCTACAGAGCAGCAGTGAGTTAAATGAGTGGAAAGGTGCAGGCACGCCAGAGTGTGTGTGTGTGTCTGTCTCTGCGTGTGTGCACATATACTATATACACTCATGCTGTGGCCCAGTGCCAGAAGACAATGAGCTCCAAAATTCCATCTGGTACAGTGAAAGTTGATCCTGTTTCCCTGAGAGGCTAAATGCTGCAGCCAAATGCAGACTCTCCATCCACACACTGTTGACCTCCATCAGCCGGAGCACTAACGCTTTGTGGGCTCTGACCTTCACCGCAGGCTTTCTGCATTCAGAGCTGCGGTACCTTTTCAGACCAGGTGCACTTTTACTGCGTTGCAAATGAGTTGCATGTGTTGCAGGTGTTAGACTTATTTTTCTTACGCCCTGATAATGAATTTTGATCAATTAAAATATTTTCAATATATGGATGTAGATGTAGATTTTTGTTATACAAATATTTTAGCGGTGAGCAAAATTGTAATTCTATAACTGATGACCATATTACAACTTTTATGAGTTGTCAGGCCCCGACAGCTCGTAAAATTTCAGCACTGAATTTGGTTAAACTTGTGAAAAGAGTTGCTAATGCATTTTGGAAATTGATAAGATATTTTCTAGTGCGTATTTGGTTGCAGTCACTTTGGGACTGTAAAGGGACATTAGCAGTATCATAGTATGAACATCTTCCTCCTGCACAAGGTCCAAAGTCCATCACTTCTTTTTAGTAACAACAACAGTGTAGATCTAATGAGCTCAGTTAGTCAGAACCGGCACACGGAGCCTACACTGACTGATAAAGCCACGAATAGGGACGACAGAAAGTGAGAACAGTTGTTTGCTCACACGTCTATTTCAGTTTGGTAACTCAAGCAGCAGAGTTCAGGTATCTTATAGGGTGAGGTGGAGCACGCGATCAACAGGTGGATTGATGTGGCATCAGAGAGGGTGAAAATGGCAGAGAACCTGAAGGCACCGCTCTGAATTTACCAATAAATCTTCCTTTTAACCCTTATCTATGGCCATGAAACCTGGGTAGTGGCCAAAAGACTAAGATCATGGATACAAGCAACCAAAATCATTTCCTTTTGCAGGAAGTCTTGGCTCACCAGTAAGGACCCCCATGTAACCCAGACCTGGATAAGTAGCAGTGAATGGCTGGATGGAATAATTGAGCAACAAATGCAATCATTTGATGGATGTTGTTCGCCCATAAACATAGCTGGAGGAACAACCTGAACACCCTCTAATGCAATCCAGCAGGAATTAGCCTCAAAAATGACCATTATTAGTTGTCTCCTGTAAAAACTGAAGGGACACATCTACATATTGAGACATTTAGTGCCATCTAGACCTACTTTCACATACACCCTTATCTGCGATGCAAAGATATGTGAGAGAGAAGTAATAGCTCCATGCAAACCTGGGGTAAAGCCGAGCAGTGAGGATAAAAGGTGAACAGCTTTTCTTTTCCCATCAGTGCTTTAAATGTGGATTTGTTTCTGTCTTATGTAGGCTCTTAAATGCTATTTATTCATGTCAAATTTATTTTGTGTCAAGGCAAAACAAAAAAATAAAAAAAGTTATGTGTTTTTCAAATTACCTATCTCATATTGTTCAAACAATCAAAACAGCATGCGAAGATGTGATTTTCCTGTGAGTGAGCCAAATGAATTTGGCTCAGATTGGCGCGTTGCTATCTCACCGCTCATTTCCAAAGAAAACTGGATTCATGCAACAACAAAAAAAAAAGAAAAAAAAAAAAAAAACAGGACACACACAAAGCGGGAAAACTGCGCAGCATTCGCTGACATGGAGCCTCAGAAATTAATTTTCAGACTTGACATTGAGAACATGCCAGAACACATAAGTTTAAGCTGATTTACAATGCTACAGGAGGATTCAGTCTGATTCAATCCAAGGTTCAATCTGTTGGGGCAGATGAATTTTCACAATTTATTCCAGACACAATGCCACAGTTCAGCTTGTGGGCCGTCAGTGAGCGTGAGTGGAAGCACCAATATGTCTGAAGAAGAAATCTATGATGAAGATCAAGAAACCATCCAAATCATATCACCTTAGAAACACCCACAACCACTGAGACTGAGATACCACTGATTTTCATTTCCCTTATAAATACCTCTAATTATCAAGCATCAATGGAATATTGTGTTGTCTTCTTCCCTCTCAGTGCCTCTTTCTCACTAAAAGTGAACAAGCAGTGTAGGTGTTAAACGGCCGGTGTTACTAATGATTTACTGCTCTGAGTGGTTTTAATAATAAAAGTTGGAACTAATTTCAAACAAGTCCAGTGTTTACCAAGTGCGAACTTTCCACTCATGTACTTATGTGCGTTAGAGACCTATTCAAGGTGCACTCTGCCTCCTGATTAGTGCATTCTGTGAGAGAGGCTCCTGCCTTCTGTAACCCTGCACCAAATTAGTGGCAAACAGGTAGTAATAGATGAATGGATACATATTCATCTCACTCTTCAAATATGCTAAAAAAAAAAGATAAGCAGAGCCAAATCTTTTTTCCTCCCTCCAGCAATGAGTTAATTTTCAGACTAAAACACCAGTCAGAAAACGAAAGAACAAAGCTGGAACAGAAAAGGCCCACGGAGCTGATGTCCATCTCATCCAGAGATGGCACAAAGCTGCCTGGTCGATACTTTTCACTTCAGCTCGACAAATGAATGGCACACACAGCAGCCAAACTTTCATTATTTATTTCTTCCCTTTTTTTCACCTCAGTGTTGTGTCTTTATTCTTCCTCCCATCCTGTTAGTCTTCTAACATGAACCGATATATTCCATAAAGGCAGAAATCAAACGACACAGTCATTCTTGATTTCCTTTTTTTTTTTTTTTTCACAAGATCCAAAAAGCTTTGTGACTTTTCTGACCACCCTGTAATACATGAACTCTAGAAACAGCGGAACCATTGTATGCTAATTTGGCCAATTTACATTCCCCATACAGAGGTAATACGCTACCAACTGAACCGCAGGTTTACTGAGGAAAATTCAAAATAAAAGGTAAAAGATTAATCTGATGGAAAGATAAAAGGTAGAATGGATGAAAGTGTCTCAAAACATGAAAACACATCACATAAAAACCTTGTCAAGATAAATGTGAGTAAGTTTTAATGCAATTTTTCCACTATAGATTTATTGTTATGATAAATATATAAAGTTTTTCACAGCAGGGTGGAGTGAGAAAAAAGAAGAAACTTTTTCTGCCCTGACTTGTTTCTTGTTTATGCTGTTTCACAAGCAAAATTAGCCTGTTTTGATTTGAAGAATAAAGAACAAGAAATGTCACTGCGAGGCGATATTTGGAGAGATTTGTGTTCAAATAAATAAAATATCAAAATGGCAGCAGGTCTTTTTCATAGAAGACACTTTGACATGCCACAGTAGGAAAAGCACAAGTGTAAATAATAAAAAATATCAATGGCCTTTTAGCTGCTCCCTGGTATTGTGCATGTTGACTCACTGTCACACTGTCAGGACTTACTGGGACACTTGACGGGAAGGTAGCATTGATTAATGTCATTAGTAACACCTGAGGTTTATCAGTGATGAAATGTCAAAATGTCTGCTGTGAAAAAGGCCTGTTGTATATGGAGAAAATACCACCAGCTATTGATTCTACTATTATTGTTTGTGACATGGACTTGTGGCCTCGTTCATGCACAGTCTATTACTCACACATTTGTGTATGGACAGTCGACGTGACAGCAGTCGTATTTGTGAAATGGGATTTTTATAACTAACTATTTTGCCCCACAGGTGTGTGTATGCATAAAAGGACTGTGCCAGTTCATGGGCTGCAAAGCTGAAAATTCATTGATGAGTCTGGATCCTTCCCCGCTGATGTTACCAAAAGACTTTTTCATCAAAAAGGTAAATGAAGCAAGTGAGTGCACAGAGAGTTAAATAACTGAACATGCCTTTTGTCCAGAGGTAGGGACAGAGCACAACAAAGAGTAAAACAGTCTGAGTGATGTGATGAAACCGGAAAAGTGCAGAGTTAGACTTAGTCGCTCAGAGTTTCAGCAGCTGATAAACCCACAGAGGGACACACAGGAGCTAATCAGCAACTTGTCCCAGCTGTTGGAGTGTGCAGGAAGACACTGGCATGTGGGAAGACATCTGGTGGGCAGGTAGGGAAAACAAAGAGCCTGGGGAGGAACAAGTAAGAAAAACGACTTTAACAAGTAATATATAAGAAAATAAAAGCATACACCCTACTGTTTATTACTGGTGTATATAATGTCCAACAGATCCCTCAACCATCACCTATGATAGCACTGACCAGGTAATAAAGGTAATAGAGACAAAACAGTTCCCTAAAGTCAGCATCACTTTCCTTCACTAATGTTAGTTGTTTGAACATAACAATACAATAATCATTTATGCCAAAGCACTTGTGACACTTGAACAAAGTGACAGGAGAGACAGCAAGAGGTAAGGCTGATCTGAGCTGATATTGATATCATTTTAAATTTGCCCAGCAGAGAGAAAAAGGGCCATGTTCATTTAACCTTTACTAATAAAGAGGGAGAAGAAATGACGGGCAGACAGAGAGAGAGGAAGATCAATGAATAGAGAAGAGTGGAGGAAAGACATCAACAGCAAAGACAGAGAGAAAGAAACAGAGATTTGCTCATCAAAGACGGAAAATACTTCATTATGGGCAGTCACAGGAAATGTGGAAGAGGAATGAACAGGAGACAAAAAGAAAGAGACAACCCCCCCCCCCCCCCCCGATCTGCTTAATTTCTGGCTACTTCACTTACTGTAAGTGTTTCTTAAAACCCGGTACTTAAATGATTCCATCTGTAGAATTTACTCAAAGGATCAGCTGAATGGCAGCGTAAAGTAGGCATAATTACAGCCAACTGATAATGACAAATTGGCCTGAACTTCCGAGAGGAAATGAATGTGAGAGAAGACTGTGGGTACAGTGAGTGAGATAACCCACAGATGGCAGAATTAAAATGAAGCTGTTAAAGTGCCTCCATTTATGCATAGTCCCAGTTTAAACTTGAGTCATCAAGCTTTTCTTAGAAATTAAAACAGTTTTTGTTGACGCAATCAGAACCGAATCAGGTTCTCTCTCGCTTAAAATCATAGATTTAAATTTGAATGCAGTTAAACGTTAACATAAAAAATGTTACCCAAAATGCAACTCGACAACAGACACCCATACAGTTCAGCAAGGTCCCAGAAACAGTGCTTTTGGTTTTAGTGGCCACATGAGGTACTGCAACTTCTCTGTTTGCCACAAGAAGCATTTTTCCAAACCATAACCAAACCATCCTGGCCCAGCGGGCAACCTGTGTCACATTTCTCTCTCCCTTGTTTCCTGCCATCTCTCTACTGGCGCTTTCTGATAAAGGTAAAAAACACCACAGAGTACCACCAAGCACACACAGTGTTGTCTGGAAGTATATTATACCCTGTCTTGATGCATCAGTCTTGCCATAGTTTGTATATTTTATGTTTCAGGCGCTAATATACTAAAGATTAAATATCACCACTTGAAATGACAAAACTCACAATGATGTATGTGAAGTAATAGCTGTAAGGCAGTACTGCTGCACTCCTAAGTGATTTTAATCACGTCTTCTTTTGATATTACTGCTCCCCGTAAAACTAAGATAATTAAGTCTAACAAAAGATCCCCAAGGATAAATGATCTGCTACACGAACATTATATGCCCCATTATATGTCTCTTAGCCTATCACTTCCAGGAGGAAAAAACCATGGCTGCAACCTATTCATCATGTTATTAATGCTCCACCTGCCATCTTTCTCATGATTTTGAGAAAAGAAGCATAAGATTTGAAAATCTTATGCTTCTTTGTTGACAAGACTGAAAATATTTGCCATATATTTTTTTACTCCTAATTCCATGAACAACTGTGATCAAATGCATTGTAAGACTTTGTAGACAGGCTGTAATATCCCAGATGAGACCCTTCACCAGCCTATTATTATAGCATATAAAAAAATGATTGGAACACTTAGCTCTGACTCGTTGGACGTTAGCACCTCACTCTATTGGCTGTGTAAAAATGACAAACCCCGACACCCTAATGTTAAATACAGCATCTTTGAGCCTTTTTCAGATTTCCCTTGATCATCACTATCAATGATACTCAAATAAGCTATATATATTCTGGGTTGTCCTATTGGAAGTTGATGTCCCAAGTCTTAAAATTAAACAACACAATACAAACCCAAATGTGTCCAATAATAGGTTACATTCATGCTCCTAAATTTGACACTCTAACTTTTATATTGTGAATATCATTAATTTCACTGGAGCAGCAGTAAGTATATCATTATACAAATAATTTGCAGAAAAAAAATCCCTGAAGAGCGTTTTTCAAAAGAAGTAAAATGATTTCCATGTCAGCTCTATCCAACTCTATTGATTAAATACCTTGTGTAGAAATTAGAGCACTATACTGAATGGAGTTGCAATCTCTTGGACAAGGAAATAAAAATCATCTTCTTTGAAGATGACGCGCTATTGTAATTATCTAACCTTCTGATCATGATTGCATAGTTTTGTTAACAATTATTAAAGATACAAGACAAAGAACATAACATTTCAATTTTTGTTGAGGACTGCATCAAACAAGACAGTTTTTCTTTTGAACTCCAGATGTCGAATTTCATTGGTACATTTTTTTTAAATAGCAAACACACTGCTCTTGCTCAGGACCACAATTTATTGTGTTATTATTATTTACTATAGTGACATTTTCCAACGCACCTGCACCTGAGACACGTGGATGTGCGAAAATCCTCATCGAAAAGATGAAGATGAGAAGAGGAAGAAAGAAAGGATGAAAAAAACCCACAAAAAAATCCCTCAAGGTCTGAGAACTAAAAATCCTTAATAAGGA